>NW_019524802.1:129132-178824 GCF_002814215.2 Seriola lalandi dorsalis
CACACACACACACACACACACACACACACACACACACACACACACACACACACACACACACACACACACACACACGGAGTGAGAGTGAATATAACAATGAATGATGCACAGGGAACTTCCTATAGGATACCATGATAATACCATGTAAATGAGTGAGTGACTTATTTATGGACGGAAAACAGAAACTATGTCATTTATCTCACAGTGATCATTTGATTATTTGATTGTAGCCCTAAAAATACTCAGACACATGTACTCGATATACCATACCCACATACCCACTCAGTCATTTTGCGCTTTGTGTGCTTTACTGTATCCTCACTGAACACTTCATTAGGAACACCATACCAATACCGAGTAGTTCCTTCTTTTGCTCTGAAAACAGCCTCATCCCATCAGATAACTTCTGCAGATTAGTCAGCTGCACATTCATGCTGCCAATCTCCTGTTCTTCCTCATCCCAAGGGTGTTCTGCTGGATTCAGATCTGGTGACTGGGGAGGCCACTAAAGTTCACTGAACTCATTGTCATGTTCATGAATCCAGTTTGAGACGACTTTTGCTTTGTGACATGGAGCATTATCATGCTGGAAGTAGCCATTAGAAGAGGGTACACTGTGGGCATCAAGTGCCTCATCGACTGGTATTACGGTGCCCAATTTGTGCCATTAAAAAAATTCCTCACACCATCATACCATCACCAACACCAGCCTGGACTAATGACACAAGGCAGTTGGTAGTGGTAGTTCATCCACCTTTTTTCTGCTCACCACAGTTGTTCTCTGTCAGCTCCACCCAGTCTGGCCATTCTCCTCTGACCTCTCTCAACACTTTCCACAGAAGTGAAGCTCACTGGATGTTTTTTGTTTTTTGCATCACTGAGTAAAATCTAGAGACTGCTGTGTGTGAAAATCCCAGGAGATCAACAGTTTCCGAAATACTCAAATCAGCCCACCTGGCACCAACAATCACACCATAGTCAGAGTCAGTGCGATCACATTTTTTACCCATTGTAATATTTGATGTGAACATTACCTGAAACTCCTGTATCTGCATGATTTACTCACTGCACTGCTGCCACATGATTGGCTGACTGAATAACTGCATGAACAAACAGGTGTACAGGTGCTCCTAATTAAGTGCTCAGTGAGTGTACTGTCAGAGTGTAAGTCCAATTCAGTGAAGAGCTCCTCAGTTTGTCAACACATACAAACTCTAAGATATCAGGTCATTCGGCAAAGAAGAGAAAAGTAATCAGGCTTTTTAATTTTTTCATTGGAGTAAACATTTCCTCTTTGTCCTTTGTTTATAACTGCAAGTAAAACATTCCTCTCAGCAGTAAAAATGCAAATGATAGCAAATGATAAAGCGATTATCATAATAGTTGCAGATTAATTCTTGCAGCTCTCGCATAAGTATAAGAACAGTAAATAACAGTGCTTCTACCTCATGATACCTTTTTCCACAACAAAGATTTTTACTCTGTGATATACCTGAATGATGACTTCCTCTTTTGACTGCTCCAGCACTCCATGCTTCAAGATCTCTGACTTTGGTAGAACCTACACAAAAATGAAAATGATGACACAAGACATATTTTACGTTCATATAGAGTATAAGGCTGTTATAGTCCTGGTTATTATGGCTCAACTAACCTTCACAGCATAGATCTTCTCCTTAAAAATGTCCTTCACTTTAATGATGGGTCCATATGATCCTTTAGCTATGAGGCCCAGAATCTGTGAGCACAGAAGTACAGTTATCTCACTGTTTCCACTACTTTTCCTCACTCTCCCTGATGAACTGCAACATCTGCCCTAAAGATCAGTTCTGTTCAACAGTCCTACGCTATGGTCCAGAGTACCTGGAAATGCTCTTGTCCAGGAAATTTGCGGTGTGGGAACTCGGGCAGAAAGACAGAGATATAAGCTGGAGGAGTCCTGTCCGTGTCTGACGTCCCAGCGTTGTCCTCCGGAGCCAACATTAGCCCGGGGGCAGGCAGCCTGTCATCCAGTCCCACGGGCTGGGAAAATACTGCTGAGTGCCCGAGTCTGTGAGCCATGGAGACCCCCATGTTTGAGAGGAAACCATGACTGAGTCGACGCGGGGCAGTTGGTCCCTCCTTCTAGAAAGGAAAAAGGATAATAAGAATTAAAAGCTCATTATCGGGGTGGAATGTTGTCAAGTACATTTACTCAAGTAGAATTTTGAGGTACTTTTACCTACTTACTGTTACTTAATACTTAAAGTCCAAGTATTATATTTCATTGTACTACATTCAATTGACATTTGTAGTTACTTTCCAGATTAAGATTTTTCACAGAAATCATATAATGAGATTTAACATGGACCATCCATATACATTGTTACATACAGATAAGCAATGGGCTGTAAATACACTACCTGAAAATACAGTTGTTAGAATTAGTTCGCTCTCAATCAGCTACAACATTAATGTGCTGCTTATATGTCAGTGTATAAGTCATGTAATCTAATACATAATAATATAACATTCTGAACAAGGCCATACTCCTGTGTTTTTGTAGTAATAAATACATTTTGCTAATAAAACTTCTATACTTTTACTTGAATAAGCTTTTTTACCACCTATAGGCCTACTATAAAATATCTGAGTACTTCTTTCACCACTGCTTTTTAAAAAGCACATCCTTGTTGCCTTGCCAATTATAAATTTTTGAATTAAATTAAATTAAAATTAAATTATTTATCACTGCTCGTTTGCAACTTTTTTCAAACATAACAAATAAATCTCTTTCTAATAAGTCAACAGGTTTGCAGTTATTAATATTAGTATAACATTAATAAGGCGTCAAGTGTAAAAGAAAAGTGTCCTGAAGCTTCATATTTGCGTCTAATCAAATTGTGTAGTCACTTGCTTTTGAACACAATGAAGTAATTGACACGCTTTCCAAATCTAATGACATGTAAAGCAAATTTAATCGGCTAAAGGCATTTCTATCAGTGCTGCACAAGCACCTATTGACCCTCATGCTGCAGGTCGGAGGGAAGGTCACTAATCAATAGCTCCATTTTTAGAAAAGACTTCACTATGACGTGTGCACATGTTTCCTGCACAGCAATGAGCCGTGAACCAACACAAACATATCATGGACACTTTACTGCTCTTACAAACATGGACAATCGCCAAAACATGGATTTATACACATTCCACCGCCTTCGTTTTAAAAATCCAAATCAAGTGGCTTGATTTTGTGTAATTGTACCCTAAAATATTAGAAAAACGTTGCATCCAAAACACGAGCAGTTCTCTAGCACCTGGTATTTTACCTTACAGCTCACATCTACATCTACATGTAAATGACTCCAGTCTGATTGACTCACCTTGTTCTTACTGACGTCGCTGCCCATCACATCCTCGAGGGTAAACAAACCAAAGTATTTCACTCAAATCTGAGTAAAACAGCGGCAGCCTCAGCTTTTCCTCTCGCATCCTTTTTTGATTCAGAAGCGCAAGGTCCAATTCATCGCGTCACATCCACGTGTCCGTGTGTTTATGTGTCTTGAGGAGAGAGAAATGTTTGCAGGGTGTTTGCAGAGAGTCATCCAGAGCGGGAAGAACTCGATTCCGCTCCAGTTAAAGCTGTCACATTAATGATCGATCATTCCTCCGTTCCCCAACTTACTGCGACTCACAGACCTGCCCCTTTATTTTTTTTACTCCGCACAAAAATTCAAACGCAAATGCACCACTGAGAGACTATAACGCTTTTATTGACAGATAAACATTAAGCCACAAAGCTGATAGAAATGTGAACACATAGGCTTTTGCAATATCATCCTTTTAATTGAAATGTTCAGGGCAGTTTTTCTTCTTCTCTGATAGAAGTGGGACTGTAATAACAGGCTTTAGCAGCGCAGTTATACAAGTAATTCAACAGAAAACAACCGTGATTACAAAAATATCAAAATACTTTGCATAAAAAGTGCTTTAGTGTTAAAGTTACAAAACATACACTCAGCGATTAGCTGCAACACATTTCTTGTTGCCACAATACCGTCAAACCGGGTGCCACATTATACAGCACATGAAATGTTTTTGCTGCTCTGTTCTTGATATATATTGCACTGATGTGAGGTACAGTAAAACAGCTAGCTGAGGGACGCAGCATTCACAAGTAAAATATAAAATAGCATCTTTAGTGGGAACAGGCCTTCCTGTCAGTCACAGTCATACAGCCATGAACAACCTCCATAAGCTTTAATTAATAAAACATACTGATATATTTATTTATGGCATTTCAAAATCAAATTTTGTACAGCTGACAGCGTTGAAAGTGCTTTCAATTGAGTCCTATTTATTCTAGCAGACTTTTTTTTTGAAATACAGTGTGTTCCTGAGCCAGCAGGACAAGTTGCTCTCAGTCTTGCATTTACAGAAGCAGAGGAAGCAGTAACAGTGAAGTGCTAGCTACGTACTGTAAATCTTCCTCGCTACATTCAATGCAACCTAAGTGGTCACTTTTTTAAAAGTTGCAGAGTGTATGAAATGCAGAGTGACATTTTAGTGGCACACAAATAAAGAAGATAATATATATTTGGTCAATATGGCACCCTGGTAATCCTGGAGGTGTTTCAAGTTCCCTGCAGGGATTTTGGGCATAAATTCAAATCTGACACACATCAGAAGTCAAAAACAAAACCTCCAGAATGTTTCTTTAAGTTCAGCAGGCTCATATGATATAGTAAACTATCCCCTCTACCTATAAAACAAATGCTCCACCATCTCCCTTTTCATTGTGATTCCCAAAGCCAGATATTCTGACCCTAACACAGTCTGCCTTTTCCCTGATCCCTGTACTGAGGGAGTGTTTCAGCGGCTGCGGTGGATCATCCAGTTAAGCTAAGGTTTGGTGTGAAATGTGAGTGTTTGTTGTGTCACTTGCGCCGACTGAAGATGCTCTTCTTGCTGGAGCTCTTGTCTGCAGTGCTGAGGCCGATGAGGAGCCGTGCCTTCTCATCTTCCTCCTGCTGCTGCAACCCGTTGTCTGACTTCCCTTCAGACGCCTTCCCTCGCAGATCTGAGCCTGAAGCCGGCTTTAGACGCAGCTTCTCTTTTATCATCTGAGCAACAGAGCACAAAGGACGACTTATAAATATAAATACTCTGCATTATCAGGGCAAATTTATGGATATTCTCTTCCTAGTCATTCTTGGTAACGGTAAATAAATTAAAACAACCGAGCACAGTCTACAATGAAGGATAACTTTAAACTGCAGAAGAAAATAGCTAACAGATTGATTTCAAACAGGATAAGAAAGCAGATTGTGGTGACGTAATCTTTAATAACATACCACAACATGGTGTCTGCCTTTAATAGCAGCTTATGTGGTTTTAAACCAGCAGAGGAATCCAAAGTACAGTTTGTGTACCTGTGCTACAAGTGCTTTCCGGCTGTCCCTTTTCACAGCCATTGCAAAGTCGAGCCAAGTCCAGGTATTGTTATGGTACTCCAGACAAGGCAGAACCAGGTTCAGGTCCTTCCAGTCCACGCTGCTTTTTTCTCCCTGAGGAAAACGGACATTTCATTACAAGTCCATTATCCACCATGATGAACAGGGACAGAATCGAAGAACAAGAATCAGTGTACAGTTGTTATGCACAGGAGCCCACCTTATAGCTGACACAGAGGGGCACTTGGGGAATCTTGATGTAAATGAAGGAGTTGTTCATAGCAGCTCGCTCCTTCATTTTATCGATGTCATCAACAGGGTGCTGGTAAGAGGAAATTATAAAATGTTTTATCTTTGAGGAAGACTAACAAAAGTACTTGTTTATTTCTTGCACTTACATACAGTAGGGTCCAAACGTGTGAGACCACTTTCCCATTCAGTGGACTCAGACTTCTGGACCCCACTGTATGTTGGTTGCCTTGCCTCACGTTCTTCCAAGTTCTTACAAGCCTTGATGTATTATGTTTGTTTAGAGCCTGTGTTGTCATAATTACATCGTCCTTCTCTATTGAGTAAATGCACTAACTGTATGGGTAAGTGTATGTGTAATGGACAATTAAAAATTGTGTACCTCTATGAGGCCAAAATCTTTTGAATTTAATTTGTGCG
The DNA here is from genome assembly GCF_002814215.2 of Seriola lalandi dorsalis. Classification (NCBI taxonomy): domain Eukaryota; kingdom Metazoa; phylum Chordata; class Actinopteri; order Carangiformes; family Carangidae; genus Seriola; species Seriola lalandi. Next base: position 135,234 of record NW_019524802.1, read on the forward strand.
CTATCGGAATCTTGGATTTGAAATGGTCTCAATTTGATATTCCACCTCACCATCATTACCTTTTATATATATTTAATTGTATTCTAGTTTATTTGCTCTTGGCCAAACATAGCAGGACTTCTAACCATGGGAGGACATGACATTTCAGTTAATACCAGGTCAATCTGGAAAGAAGAGATCTTTTTAACATAAAGCTTCCTGATGTTGTATGAAGTTTATGTTGCCCCTGATGACCTGCTCTGTTCTTATATTCAGTTTTATGAGTTTATTTTGCTACTGAAACAATATAAATAAAGTTTAAAAAGCTTATTCTTAAAGCTTAGTTATGCAGAAAACAATCAATAAAAAAGCGTGAATACCTCTGGAGGCTTCCTGAAAGACCTCCTGACCCCAGCAGTGCGGTTCAGTCCCTGGCCGACACCTTTGCTGGGGCCCATAGCACCCATTGTGTCCTCTGATGACTGCCGAGGCTTGACAGGGATACCTGCGGCACAGACCACATTAGCATCAGCACTGTGACCTCTGGGTGACTCTGCAACCTACACCTTATACTCCCTCTGAGTCTCTCACGCACATATTTCAAGGTCATATCCAAAGTGACAGAGCCTTTTAATAGCTCTGAGGGATGACATAACACACAGTAATGGATAATTCAACACCACACACACACACACACACACACACGCACACGCACACGGCTGGAAGAGAACATGGAAACTATTATTGATCGCCTAGTTGGCAGGTTGCAGGGTTGTGATCACACAAAGACATTGGAGACTAAGTGCTACTCAGCTTACTGCTGTCATATTTATACTGTTGACAGAACCGTACCAGTTGTAACCAATCTGAATTTGTCCTCCTCATCAGTGACCTCCTCCTCCTCAACATTTCTTCCTGGGAAGAAAAATCCCATCATTCTTTTGAAGAACTGGTACATCAGCTGGATGGTGAGAGGAACCACGTTCACCTGATGATAAAAAAGGCGTTTGTTATCATAAAAAAGTCTTCAATAAAATACAGTATACATGTTTCAGAGAGGCTGCGTGTGAAATACCTCACCTCAAAATGTTCCTTCACTGAGATTCCTCCAACAGGGGGGCGCACTTTACTGAAGATGCGCAAGGCAAACTGGCGTCCTGACTGACAGGCACTCTGAGGACGAAGTACGACCTATAAAACAAAAGGGAGTTTATCTTATCTTCAGAAAGCATATAGTAGAAGCCCTAGCAACTGCTCCTGCTGTATTCTGATATCATTTTGAAAACATTTTAAAAAGCACAAATAGTTAACGATATGAGCACAGAATGTAAAACATGAGGTTTTAAGTGCACTTGTAATGAGTCTTTAATGGCACATGCATCAATGAATCCTTGAGTCTGCATGCAACACTGAATATGAAACTCTGAAACAAGATGGAGTCAACACAGACATCACAGTCTTGTCACTGTACCAAGAGTGTACATACCCTCACACGCTGCACAGAGGAAACCAGGCAGAGTCATAAATGTGAGTAAACACTGTATTTTCAGTTATGTTAATATACAGACATTCACCACTTTATTAGGTACACCTGCAAAATCTGATAGAATATAATACAGCAGCTCTGCCACAAATTGTACTTCTGCAAAGATAGGAATGTTCCGTTTTGATTGACACTATCAGAGAGGTGTTAATTTAAGTTTACATGTATGTTTATCATTGAGGTTGTTTTTTTCAGTGGTGTTGAAAGGGACTGCATTATACTGTTGTTTCTAATATTGTGCCCACCACGTTTACAAACATGATACACATTTGAATAAAATGCAGTCCAGTACAATATCAACAAAAAAACTACAACCTTAACGTAAAAACAGAGTTGAATTAACAGCATCAAACTGAACATATAGATTTAAAAAGTTAGTCATAGGTGTCATTGTGCTTGGCTACAAAGAGGCAGTGTCATAATGTGGCCCATGTTTTAGAGTAGAGTATAGCCAGTTACTACAATCAAATTAAATGAATATCAGTTTTTGTTTTGCTAATTGAAAAAAAAAAAAAAAAAATCTAAATAACCAAATCTGAATAATCTGAGTTACTCATTTACCTTGTATGCAGCATTGGGTAGCAGGTTGTTCATTGTGAACCACCCCAGCTCCAAAAGGTGCTCTGCTGTGTCATCAGACTTGTTTAGCTGTGGGGGAAAAAGTATTCACAAACTGGTTAACATTTACCCTCCAATAGTGACCAAGGATAATACTGGACATGTCAGGAATAAGAAATTTTATCATACTGTCTGAAGTGCAAATTGCCTATCAGCAGTTAGATTTTAAATCAAATTAAATTCAAAAGTAGGATAACTTGCAATATCCTTCCTGTTATTCTCAGACCGTTCTTGAAATAGAGAAAGCTGGAAAAGAGCTAAAGCCAAGGAACATATTTGTAAAGCCTGGATGGACTGCCATCATCAGTCAGTTGCGTTTAACCCCTTAATGTCATAGTTGCTTTCTGCGCCCACCTTGCTGTACATGAATCTCTGCAGCTCCAGCTCAGCGATACCAAGCTGGCCATCCTCCTCAGTCAAACACCAGCGGGCCTGGGCAAAGTAAATTTCCGTTCTCCTCACCACACTCACATCCTCTGGAGGCTTACGCAGCTCCAGCTTGTTTGCACGTTGCAGCTGGAAGTCCTTAAAACACCTGGAAGAAAGAATATATTTTTACCTGTGTGCCAGCTACCTCTTCACAATACGGCATGTGTATGAGCGCTGCTATGAGACCTGATGAGAATGTTGAGCTCTTCACTCTTCATCTGCATGTCATTCTTCTCCTGGTTTAGCTGGTTCTGCAGTCTTGTGTTTATCTCATTCAGCTCATCACCACTCTGTTCCTCAGGTTGTGCCTACAGGATGAGTAATAAAGAATGTGTATGTTTGATGGTTTGGACGTACATATTTAAGTGTATGAGTTAACAAAGTTCACTGTCTGACTTTGGCACATTTGTTTGAGACTTATCACCCAAATGAACTTAGCTTACAATTATGCTAAACTGTCAAATTGCCCTAGTTGCTATGAGTGTTGTAAATGCAACAGTCAATGTAGATTGAAAACATCACGGACCAAGCCTTTTCTCTTAGCTGATTAGCTCATGTTAACACATCATATTTACAGCAATTAATATGTCTTCAGATGGACCAAGAGCTTTAAATAACAGTGTTAATTTAGGTGGTGAATTATATTTTGGTGCAGCAATGAGTGGCTCACCCTGATGTTGGAGTATATCTGCTTCTCAAGGCGTCTAATCTGAGCAAGGTGCTGCCTGACAGCCTCCTGGAGATGTAAGATGCTGCTTCGCTGCTCCTCCGGGTTGCTAGAAATTTCCAGCTGGAAACGCACTCTCTGCTTTTTCTCACTGTGCTCCTGGACACACCAAACAGGGAAAAAAACACGGCATAAGCAAAGATGAAACACTGGTAAGGACATGGAAATATTCTGACCATTTGCCAACTGATGCTCCATCCTACCTTGCGTCTTGGCTCCACGTGTAACAACAGGTTGTTGACAATGTCCAGGATCATAGCGTACTGGACAGGGTTAGTGGATATCTCAAGGTCATGGTGAATGAGGGTGAAGGTGTCCACAGCCCCTGGAAAAATAACAAAGTAACACTATTTAAATTATATGCATAGCATATGCAATCTAGTGCAGATTCAAGACATACTGTTTGTAACCAGACATACCAGCCTGTTTTTTCAGTAGGTCTTCTTTCTCATGGTTATTCCTCAGCTCTGGTGGTTTGATCTGTGTGGCCAGCTCTGGGTTGATGTCGTGACTGTAACTGATGTAGTGCATCCGGCAGCTACAACGAGAGATGATTCGCTGAACCTGCTGAGCCTCGTTCACTTGAGCTGGCTGGTTCCAGTCTACGGTTATTGAAAAGAGGAAGTGTTACTGCGCAATAGCATAGGAAATCAGAATCGCTGTACAGGTATACATGGAGAAAAATATATGTGGCACGACAGGGTAATGCATTGAAGACATTTGGTGATATTTGCTTTATTTCTCAACATACAGTATAAACAAGATCAACCATTTGTGCATTCAGACATGTATTTTTTACAGCTGTAGAGACACTTTGGTGTAATTGTTCAGCAGTGCATATTTCAAAAACTATGTTGAAAAGAAGAACAATACTGGGTTAAGGTAAGTAGCGCCATACCTGTAGTGGTGCTAACCATTCCTCCCACGGCTTGGCCACTCTCCATCAGCTCCAGCACTGAGTCCAGGTTACGCTGCCTGTGTTCCTCTATATTTTTCACCTAAACTCATCATCATACAAAAAGGAGCAATTCAGAGCATGAACAGCACTGCACATAACAGGTGAATTACTGTTTAGCTTTGGTTGCCATACAGTTGAATAATTGTTTTTTAAACAGTATTACACCATTCTACATTAACTTTTTCACTATTGCATATTTACTCTAAAAGCGTTCCGAAAATTGTTGGGGTTGTTTAGAGTGTGAATTGCCATCCAGCATTTCTCATCATATTATCTCTATTTAATAAAAGTCAGAAGGAAATGTAACACAACTGAAACAAAACTCTACATCGATGAAAAACTGTGTTTATAACTAAGCTAAGTTGTACTTGTTTTAAACACCCTGACACCAGGTGAGAGTTGTTCCTACCTCCAGCCATAACTGCCTATCCTCTTGCTCAGATGGGTTGGGCTCCATGGTGGCAAAGTACTGCATGCCATCCAGCAGACAGGTCCAGGTGGTCTTCTGCTTCAGGGTATCATTGTACCAGGCAGGGTGGTGCTCACACTGCAGCAGCTGAGCCTTTGCTGCAGACACCAACACACAGCCTGCTGTCTCTGTGCCTCGCAACATCATCTGGGTAGAGCAAAATAGAGGAGGATTAAAACATTGGGCCACTCAGATAATCAACCTGGGTTTGTTAAGCCAGGTTTGGGAGAAAACCTCATTTCTCATAGAGAGAAACCTTAAAGAAATATTAATTTTTGAGTTCATTCGCAGAGTTTGAGTTTCGTCAGCTCATTTTGTAGGGTGGTGAAGCTCACATTACTTGATTTTCCTTTTTGTTATCAAATGCTTTTATTTTCCACTTTAACAAAACTAGACATAAACATAATGAAGTACAGCCAGTGACCATAGCGTAACATCTTTACTGGATTTTCCTGTAGCAGAACACGTGATCCTTCAGTAACGGATTTAACATTAAAAAAAAAAAAAAAAAAACGACTCAAACCTTTACCCAAACGTAACAATAATTAGTAGTATGTAATAAAAGAGTTACCTGACAGTTGACCAACTCGATAAACCAGTTGCGGTTATAGACATCATCAGTTTGACAGGCTGCAATGCCACACAGCTGGTCACTGACACCTGAGTCCTCTTCTGAAAACACCACAAACTTGTCTGTTTCCTCAATCAGTTTCTGGAGCATTGATGTTCCTACAGAATGAAGTGGAAAAGGAAGAGGTTAGTGGACCTTACATAACTTGGCTGTATTTAAGTCAAGCAATTTTCTCACCTTCATTTTGACTTTTTTCTGCTCGACTGACAGTGGGCACGGTAGGTGTGGTAGGAGCTGTGGTGGGAGAGTAGTTGGAAGGAGAGCGTTTGAGCTTCTTGGTCTGCAGCTGTGTGTCGATCCTCAGACCCTTCAAAGCTTCAGTGGAGAGATTTCGCTTCAGTACAGATGCCTTTTTGTAACCGTCGTACAGCCCAAAGGCAATGTTCCTGTTTGTGGTGGTCCATGACGCACGCAGATCCACCAGGCGCAGTTTGTGAGTGTAAGAGGCATTAGTCTCATCCTTCGGGTTCACCTCCTGTCAGAAACATAAAAAGAAATATCTTGATAATAAGTATATTCAACATACAAAGACAGGTTTAAAGCCATCTCTGGAGCTATCTCTAGACTTTTACCTCCTCCATGCGGTTGCTCTGTCTCTGGTAACTCAGTGAAGAGAGGCTGAGGAGGTGAGTCTTCTTCACCTGAGCATTGATCTGGTGGTCAGCCGTCTCATCCCAGGTGGAGGCCATCAGGTGAACTGTCACCTGTGAGAGCTCACTAACCATCTGAGTCACATTCCATTCAGAGATCAGCCTCCTCATCACAGTGCCAGCTGAGATAAACATAAACAGACACACATGCATCCACATTAAAAATACACAAACCACTTCATGCTCTGTTGGGGGTCTAATCTGAGTCATCTGTAAGTATTAACATGTTGCTTTTCATTAATCATATCATGCTGTACCCTGAGGGATAAGTCTCTGTGCCCCTCGAGTGAAGACATGGCCTTTGTTGCACTCCACTTGGATACCTCTCTGCTGAGCAAAGGAGGCCCAGTAATGCACCTGAAAGATACACAATATGTAGAAAAATATATTAACGGTAGATAAGCAAACACTTAGTAAATGGTCAAAGCACATACTGAACTGGGTACCGGACTGCAAATGTAGATTTCATGGTAAAAACATGAAGCAAGATTTTAGTGGACTGCTGGAGGGCAGCCTAAAAAACACTTACTTGTAGTTGTGGGAAGGCAGCTGTGTAGGACATCTGTTTGTAATGCTGACCCAGCTTCTTGCGGATCGGCCTGAGGCTGTGGAAGAGCTTGCCTCTGCAGATTGGTCTAGATACACTCGTCCAGGTGGCCCAGAAGTTTTGCATCCAGCGCAGAGTGCTGCTGTACAGCAGGATTCTAGGCTGACAGGGTTCTACAAAAATAAAATATAAAGAGCTCTATACAATAAGAAACACATACAATACTTTATAATACTTTTCAAGTACAGTGGGATTAACTTCGCTAGATAGAACATCTAACCAGCTTTTGCTTCAGTGTTAACCAAATTAATTTTCAGTACCACATAGAAATGTATGTTAATTCTCTTTGCATGGTCATACTGTCAAAAAATAATGGAAAACAAGTAGGGATAAAAAGGCCAACAATTATTTATGATGTACATGATATTAACATTTATATCACATTGATCATTTTTTCGAAGCCTTCCACAAACAAATGTATACCTTTGTTACTGTCTACAACAGGCAAGAGAAAATACTAAATAGTGAATGAAATTTCAGACTTTTTAATACAGTCTCATGCCTTGTTTGATTAAACTTAATTCATTGCTTTTTAAGACTTTTCCTGACCTACAATTACCCTGTCTAATAGAGTTACATGTACCTGTGCCACAGTGCTGGTTAAGGTCCATGGTGATGGAGAGGTTGAGGTTCTCTGAGCGAAAGGCTCTGTAGGAGTCATGAGGTTGTCCTGAGGTCACGTCTGCAATGTTCTCCGCACAGCAGAGCATTACAGCATGGTGGTCATGGGGATTGCCATGGCAAAGCCATTGGAGGTCAAGGGTCATACACAGGTTGGGTAGACGCAGAAAACAGATATCATCATACCTAGTATAGAAAACAAAGCACTTTATTACCGAACGATTCTCCACAAATAGAGATGAAAGTTTAAACACTGTTTTCACCTTTGATGCCTTCACTTACTTTGATGCTGTCCTGACATTTACATCCAAGTCTCCTTTAAAAACAAACTGTCCGGGGTTCCAGTCAAATTTCAGCTTATTCCATTCCCAGTGCAGGTTTTCTGTAGTGTTATAAGGGTCCTGTAAAAGTGCAAATACTCTCAAAATTAACATCATGCATTTTTATATACGTAACTAAAAGAAAAAAAGAAACTGTAAAATTATTAACAATAAACAATAATGTTTATCTACAAGGTTTACAAGAAGAAATACTTAGTCACTAACAGTCTACAATACATTTGCTGGAGATAAACAAAAAGAAAAACCTGATTGTCAGGTGCACAGTATTTTACCTCTGTAGCTAGCTGATGGAGATTGGCCTGATCAATGTCCATAACCCAGTGTCCATGCAGCAGGAGACGACTTTTGTCCCACCAGGCTACGGGAGGTGAGGGATCAACTGTGGGTTTGGTCAGCAGGTCAACTGACTGCCCGATCAAAGTCCAGGCAGGGTCCCAACATGGCCCCCACACGATTGTGTAGAGAGAGATGTTAGCTGTAAAAAGTTTCATTGTGAGACATTAACTTTAAATGTATGAAAGAATGAACCTCACATTACAGAACATCAATGCTGAAAAACTGAGGATAAAATGACTATTGTGTTTTTTCTTTGCTTAACTCTGATCATGATTCACCAACATAAAGATAATTAATTATTATCTATTGTCTGGTTTTGTATATGCGCAAATTTTGTAAAAACACCTGCTACAAAGAAAAGTTGTGTTTTCACTCTTATTATCTATGTTAACATATGTTTTGACTTCTGCTTTAGTCATAAGTAGATACTGCACATTCAAAAGCTGTGATTGGTCTGGGGTAATACCATGGCAACAAACATTACAGCCACAACTCACATTTGAAATCATAGTAGAACTTCAGTGGCGGCATATTCCTGTGGACTGTCACATCTCCCCAAGGTGGACCAAGTGGGACAATCTCTTTGCGATGAGCTCTTGCCTGTCCATCCTGCTCTGTCCCAATCAGGCGCCCTGACAGGTCCCATTCCCGGATCTCAAAAAGGTAGCGAGGGTAGTCCCGAATTCTCACTGTCACAAAGCAATGACAGTCAAAAGGTTGAATATTTTGCATATTCTGTGTTAAGCCTAAACTCTCAAGACTTTAATTACATTTATTTTCAGTTTATTGCTTACCCAAAAATGCAGCCAATTTAAACTTGACTGCACGGCACCACTGGACCACCAGAGGGAGTCCTTCTCTGGGGAAGGGACTGATCCCGTCAATGTCCCTCAGTTGCTCTCTCACCCTCTCTGGCCCATGAAGAGATTGATCAGCCAGCACCACTAGCTCCAGGTCTGACACAGTCCACGTCAACAGAGACTTCCTCATGGGTGTGTTTGCATAGAGTCGGCGTGAGCGCTGGATGTAGATCTCTATGTGCTTTTTCTCCAGTGAACTATACAGCTCTTCTATTTTTCTGGCAGGCAGAAGTTCTCCATGCTGCTTGCGGAGATCTGCCACCTTCTTATCCAGAAGCTGCAGACGCTTTGCACTTTCCTTACTCTCATCTTTCATCAGCTCGTAGTTGTCTCGCAGCTTGATTTCAAAGACGTCGTCCAGGAAGACGAACGAGAACTGGCTGATTTTGAAGACCAGGTCAGGAGGCAGGTGTTGGACAGCGGAGGCCCAGTTCGGGGAGCGATGGAGAGTCTTCAACCACTTCTGAACACTAATGGCCTTGTCAAAGGTGTTTGAGAAATTGTACTGGTAAGGGAACTCGACAGCCAAGGAAGGACAAGTGAGAACCCAGACACTGTTGTGAGGAGTGGTGAGGAAGGGGAAAGTGTCTCTGTGCAGCTGCATCTCAGTCAGCTCTGCGTGTGTTTCCACATCTAGTCCTTTAAAGGAGACAATGTCGTTGCCATCAAAGTTGAAGATTAGTGAAGGGGAGCGTATGTGCATGGAGCCAGCGTGCTTGGAGACTGACAGGGCTTCTGTGTGTAGGAGAATATAGTTCTGCTCACTAACATGGGCTCTTAAACGAGCACAGCCCAGTTCCACACGAACACACAGCCCTCTACTCTGACTTGACACAACTTCACTCTCTGTTGGTTTGACTGGACTCTCCTCTCCTTTCTCTCCACAGAGCATATGCCAACATGCCTGAGCTTCAGTCATGTGCTGATATAAGACCATGTGGTCTGGTGGCGTCCATTCAACAGCGAGCTCTTCTTCACTTTGGACCTGATTAAGACATGACAACACAAAACATGAATATTGACACTCTCTCAGTCCAGAGAAATAAAACCTATAAAAATCTGATTACCTGTAAGGTGTGGGTGGTGAGGTGGTAACAGAAGGCTATCGCGGTGAGTCTGAGCACAGGGTTAGAGGTTTGGGCAGCAGGGCAACATGCTTCCATGTTCTCTGTGAGCGCCTTGACCGCGGATAAGCTCACACCTTGTAGAGACACTGTGGAGCTCTCTGCAGAGCTCAGGACTCCTACAGTGTCCATCCGCAAAGACACAGCTCCTATAGAGAACACAAGAGAAGAAAGAAATGATAAATTAAGGTGATGACGGACAGTCAAAGCAGAGAAAGGGAAGGCATGTTCATTTATTTTGGGGTCAGCTCTAAAATTAATTGCTGCAACACTTTTCTTCATTTCCTTTCCTTTCTTTCAAATCAAATTTGTCATTGTTTATGATGTATAACAAGACAGCATAACTCTAAATATAGACGAGTTGTTTGACTTAGTAGTGCCTGTAGACTATAAAAATGCTTACTTAAGAAATGTAATTGTCTTTTCAGTGAAATGACAATGTGGTACACTATACACATATCGTAAACAAAACCTTTTCAGTAAGGAACTTCTTACCTGCCAGGTTAGAGAGTGTGAACACATTAACATCCTCCAGACAGCAGTCCAGTTTAAAAAGCAGGTGTAGCTGTGAGGAGGGGATGGGCTCACCAGACGGAGACACTGCGGGCACATCTGACCGCTGTGGCCCCGTATTGCCAGGAACACAAATAAGGGACAGCAGGCGAGACAGACACAGTGCACAGGTCTCTGAAAGCTCCACTTGAAGCCCTTTCAGACTGGACTCCACACTTAGACTTGGAGACTGGCTACCAGACTCCATGTGAGATCGGTTGAAACTCCCCTAGAAAGAAAAGCACATCAACATTAGCAATCGAAAATGCCAATAAATCCTCTGACTAACTAACTCATTAACATAAAAACTTGAGTTAATGTCTTTCATCTAATTTGTGGTTGGGGGAGTCACAAAATCTATATTTAAAAAAAATCATGCAAAGAAAAGAATTATAGAAAATAGAAAAGAGATGAACACTTGGCAGTTTAGAGAAGGCTGCTGATAAGCAATGGTGTGGCTGTGTAGATATATGGGTGTACGAATTAACATTATTGCTTATATATTTCAAAAAAATGTGCGTGTGAAAATTAGTCTAAAGCATGATCATACAGTCAATAAAATAAGTTTCTAAATGCTTCGTGATTATTTGTGTTTCCTACCTGAAGACTGAGCGAGTCTAAAATGAGTGCTTCTCCCCACACATGTTTACCAGGAGGGTGGGGTGCTTGTTGGATATGAGACCCCTGACCCACTCTCCACCAGAAGTTGTCCAGGGACAGGGAGGCCCGCTGGTGCACATTCTGGGACTCTGGGCTCTCCTTTTCAACTTTAATGTCAAGAAGATGCTGCAGTTCTGTAGACATGGAGAGGAAGCAGTCATATCTCAACATTACTTTGAGGAAAAATATTTAGATATATTTATAGTTATTTAAGCCTTTCTGGATAAAAAGCTGTGAAATCAACAGTGGTAAAAGGAGAACAAGTTAATGTGTAACATTTAAAGCGCACTCTTAAGAGACTTTATCTAATCTAGTTTGATGTGTTTGAAAAAAAGCTGTCCCAAACATTTCCTTCAGAATAAAAACCATGCAGATTTATTGAAGGAAAATGTGCGGTAATAGGAGTGAAGGACTTGCACATGATGTAGAGTAATAACATTAAGTGCTATTTCGTAACGCATTGTGTTGAGGTTATACTTTAATGAAACAATGACCTCATTTCGCACTGTAGCAATGAGATCATATGATGTTCACCTGCCTTTCTCTGTATGTGCAGCATGTGAAAGGCCTACAGTACCTGCGGTGGCTGACAGGAAGCCTAGAGCAAAAGGTGTTGTGTCTCCCAGCTGAACAGACACATTAACATTGGACACAGAGGAAGTGATCATCACAGGAGCATCCAGGTGAGGGAGGTGCCTGAGGAACATAAGGGTGGGCAAATAATCTAATGGACTACACAACACAATAAAGTTACGGAAAAACAATACAGAATGAGTGATGCAGACACACACACAGAAAAACACATGGATGAGAAACAGAAGATAGCAAAAGGTATTAGAATATTAGCTTCTTTGCAGTGGGAGATTTAAGCAAAGTGGTGACACAATACAGACTCAATCATCCCAAGAACATATCTGGTTATAATGCCCCCAACCTAAGTCTTAATTTAAACCTTTGAGTTTGCTTTTGCAACTTGCCTCTTTTTATGTGCTGCTTTCCTGTGGATAAGCTGTTCCCATGGAAACAGATTTAGCCAATGGGAGAATTCCTGGTGACGGTAGTGGATGATGCAAGTGCAGACAGTGAATGACCCTGAGATGTCAATTGATGTAACCTAAATTTTCAAAAACATGAGATACAAAAGTCAAAATTATGAGTCATCTATTTAAGAAGCTTTGACCAGACGATGTGACTGTCAAGCATCTTCCTTGCCTGCAGGGATGTCTTCAGAGTGTTCACACAAAGGATTCTTTGCCTACTTTGAGAGAGGAGAAGCCCATCTGCCAATTAAAAAAAAGACAAGAACATGTTATTCTTATCTTTTTCCTTCATGCAACTCTGTCTGCCTTGCGTCTGGTGCCCAGATGTCCACTGACCCTCCAGAAGGAGCTCCAGGCTGCTCTGGGGAAAGCTCAGTTCAGGAGTGAAGCTTTTAAGAGGAAGCTGTTCATTGTCACGTCCATAGGAGACCTTTAAAGACTTCAGAGTCCAGTTCAGGTGTCTATACAGATGAGAAAAAGTGCCATATAATGTTTAAGTCAATATGTCATTCAACAGGGAATCAAACTGTAGAAACATAAAATGTGGGCAGCTGATGGTAAAACACTGACTTACCTTTTCTGGCTGTGCATGGACAGGGTTACATTTGTATTATCAAATTCCACATTGACCTTGTGGGGAATCAGCCGATGAAATCGTTCCACAGCCTCAGTCTGGATGAACTCAGTGCTTTCATACTCTGAAAGGAAACAGAATTAATACCATCAAATCACAATGTTATCTACTGTATTATGTATGTAGTATTATTGAAATTGTTGCAGCTTACTTAACAGGAATATCAGATAAAGAAATGTGTTGAATGTGTTTGCATGGAAATACTCGAGTGAGCTTATATGTCATTTCCTCTTTTTTTACCTTGTGATTGTTAGTGTGCATTTATATGGGCAGAACTGCTAATTTTAACCATGTCTGACCTACTTTTAACAACAACATTTATTTGATTTCTCATTCAGTTGTTCAGTGGCCAAAAGACCTGGAGATATATAGAAAAATACATTTAACACTTGAATTTTTATGTTATGTCAAACTGACTTACTTTCTCTTACTTTTTAAATAATTGTAAAACTTCTTCTTTATGTAATTAAGGAGGTTAAAATTCTATTAATCATTAAGCAAGTAGACATTTCAAGCACCTACAGAGGTCAAGCAGAGCTGCATGATATGACCTTGTCCTCATTTTCTTGCTGGTTAGCAGTACAACTAAAACTATCACAGATGATGGTAAATATCCAGGCATTTTAGAATAAAGCAAAAGATTAGATGTAAAGCCAGTGGAAAACAACTATTAATGCTGTCACGGTCATCATTCTGGCTACTTACTGTGAGTATATTTGAGCATATGAAATTAGAGAGGATTGTGATTAACATATATTTGTAACTGTAATTAACCAGCTAATGGTCAGACTATGGTTTATATACTGGTTATACAGGCCTATATGCCTCAACTCATGGTCTTGTAGGCTGACAACAACAAAGCATGATATCCCAAACCCTAAATGTGTCTATATGAACATTTCATGAGGGTCTGTTACATTTTGTCCTGTGTGGTGGTTAAATTATAACTTGTCAACTAAAACATAAGATCAAAGGTGGTATTGTGGGTTACAATTAGCGAACTAGTCCTTATTGACATTTTGAGATGAACATCCCATGACTGACTGATTATTGCCATCTCTAGTTTGTTACATAACTTTAATAATCATTTTGACATTTCAGAGACTGTACCATGCGCTTGCTCATCAGCTGTATCGTGAACACTTTTTGCAGGAGACGGGGGCAGCAGGAGTTGGCTAAGGAACAGTCCTTCATGCAACTCTGCGATGAGTGTCCTCACACTCAGGGACAGACAGCCGGGCTTCATATCTGGTAGGGTCACATCTCCAGACAGCAGCAGGCTCAGGGCCACTTCAGCCAAACATATGTCCTACAGTGGAGAGCAGGTTAGTCACACATGTTCAACCAAAACTTTCTATTAAAGTTGCAGCAACAGAACTCACCAACTGACTGCTTTTAAGCACTTTACTGCTCAACTGCCCGACTGAGAAGTCCCACGCCAACCTGCAAAAAATGTTTTTAAAAATGACAGCATGTTCCCTGTTCAGATAATTTTTTGAAAATATGCTTAAATTAAATAAATAGTTCAATTAGATCAGTGGTAGACAGAAACAACACACAGAAAAGAGATGTAGTTACCTTTTACTCTGGTGGTCAAGTAACAAGGTGATGCCTGTGATAGTCATGTGCCATAGAGACTCTGACAGTGCTAGGTTCAGTACCATCACATTGATCGAGCTGACATGGAATGACAGCAACTGAGAACACAAGACAGGAAATTAGACGTCGTCTACAAATCAGTATAACAACAGATTGACCTATAGTGAGGCTCCATACTTGTGACAGAAAGCGTAGTGTTGTGGGGCTGACAGAAATCTTCCCTGACTTTTTTCCATGGCTCTTCTTCACCAAAGGTTTCAGTGGTGCTTGCAGGTCAATCCTAACTCTTGTTTCACCAACACATAATGCCAAGTATCTCCTGAAAAACACAATTACACAGATAACTATACTAACTATAACAAACTATAACAAGAATTAAAAGCTCTAGTTAGTGATTATAAAACATCTGTAGCTCTAAGGTTTTATTTAAAACAACTTACGGCAAATCCTGGTTGAGAAGTTTACTTGAAATCCATATTCTGTCAATTTCCTGTCATAAAGAGAGTCACTGTTATATCTCACCAAGTCATAGAAAAGTACCCTTGATATGTCATGGGAAAGTGCACAAACATGTATCCCTGACATGGGATTGGCTGCACTGCATGAACTCAGGACATAAATGTCGTGTAAACAGTGTGTCTTACCAGAGTATGCTGGGGGTGAAACTGGATACTAACTCCTTGGACAGAAAACAGCCCTACTGATTTGATCTTTAGATCAGCATTCAGTGCAGTCTGGAAGAACCGCACAGCCAGGGTACATATGAGCCACCTACAAGCCCAATACAAATGGGACAATCTTAGAACTTGTGCAAACATCTGGTTAATCCTGTAACCAGTGTATGCAGTGTTAGGTTAAAGTATTTTAGTAATCTATGTTGCTTAAAGTATTATTGGAAATCGTATAGATACTCAAGAAACTACGCAACCCACATATATCTTACCTGAAAATGACACATAACACAATCCCAAGCAGCAGGATTAGGACGAAGGCTATCAGCAAGAGAGACATTGTGTCCCAAGTTGTTCACACCCAAATCTTGGACATGGGTCTGGCTGCTTCTGTGTCAACTGCTGTCAGAGAGGAAGACATTCAGCTACTTCAGCTTAACGCACCTTACATTCAGATGCTTCTGGCTGTGTAACTGGCCGGCTGCTTGCAAACAATAACCTGTCTATCATTGTAACTGTCTGAGGCAACATTTGCATTGCAAATTCATAAACGGTAGTTGTTTTCGTGTGTTTCTCGGCTAGTGGTAACAGCTAGCCTCAGAGTGCTAACATTGCTAATTAACTACAGTGTAATTACATACCGAACATGAAATAGCACGTAGCTTAACTTTATCCCCCAACAGCGTCTAAAAACTTCACATATACTTACTCCTTGTTAACTGCCAGTGTCAAAACTGTGACTCGCTGAGAAGGGTTGGTAGCATTAACCCAATTTAACCACGCATGAAATAGTTAAACATATTTGCCGCCGCGTCATCCAAAAATCTGTAGGAAATCTGTGCTAGCATTGTAGCATGCTAACGCTACAGCTAACTTAGCGTTGTTTTTGGTAACTGTAGCAAACTGTCGACCGCTTTAGCTTCCAAATAATCGTCAAACTCACTCACCCCAACATATTCAAAGCACTAGGTTTTCGTTGCACCGCATTACGCTGCAGGAAGCAGTTTCAGATGACAGTTAGCTTTCTGCTCAAGCAGAGTAAACACTCTGGCTCCGGTCCGCGACTCTGCGACTGAAGAGAAAGCCGGAACACCTTCACACATACTGCTTATGCAAACACTGTTTTTTAACTTTGCATTCAAACATATATGATTATTCAGCAGTTCACGTACAGTCCACACACTTCCATCAAAGGAAATTCTCAATTGTGTAAAACACAGAAGAAAATAAATCAAACTGTCTTACTAAGCTGAAAAGTTTTGTTTTTATTGCGAGCAGATGAGTGACATTATGCACTTTTACATAGGACAAGTCTCAGTGTATGATACTCAGGTTTTATAGCATATAATACAAAAGATGGAGGATAACCAGCCAACTGCCCCAGACCTCTAAAAGCTCCAGCTACACTGCATGTAACTGGGTTTTGGTCACTTGATTATCTGCAAATATATAGAGTTTGCAGTTCTTAAGTACAATATCAACAATAAGGGTCATGATCTAGCCCTGTGAAAAATTTTCCAAACACATTTTTTAAAATCAAATTACCACAAACTAACTGGTGAACAAAAACCTTATCTCCAGGTAGAGTTACTCCAGGAATTAGGAGTACTAAGTGGTGCATACACAATGCACAGAAGGTGGTTGTTGCAGGGGCAACAAAGACCCAACAGCAGAATTTTGCCCCAGGCCATTTTGATACTTTCCTTAATTAAAAAAAAAAAAAAAAAGTTGCATTAATTTAATGTTTTAGCCCACCCCTCTCCTTTATTGATAGGAATAATATTTATTGGAAAAATATCCACCAAATTGAGCAAGTGCTGTCAGTGTAACAGCAGCTCATGACATGTTCCAGGGGAAAATAAATCACACACTACCAGCCTATGGATACTTGAGTTAAATTACAAGAGCATTTACTCTACAAGTGCCTTGTGCATCATCTCATCATCATATGAACTGGTGACGGATGGGTGGTGCACGATGTTTTTCATCTCATGCAGCAGCTTTCTGTCTGTTGTGCTTGGCAAACCACTCATCACTTTTATCTTCGGCCATGGCCTGGGTTTAAAAGCACAAGGAACACAGGTAGAATGAATATACAACACATGTTGCATAGTAAATGTAGAAAGTGAAATGAAGCAACACCAACCTTATCAAGTAAGTCATTTCCTTTGGGATCCACCATGGACAGCTGCTTAAAAGCCTCATCTCCAACAAAGCAAATCTCATGGCCGTCCTAAAACAAACATTGTGTAGTTAACATTTTTACTAAAACTCCCTTCATATGAGGACTGAATATTTTTATGTATTGCACTTACTGGGTCAGCCAAAATAACCACTTCTACTGTGGCTTTTCCGGGAGTGTCCAGGCTGACTAATGGAGTGAGAATTTTCTGATTTTCCTTTTTCATTAAGGCTTCAAGGTCAGGCAGCTGAGGAATGTAAATAGTATGTATTATATGAATGATGATAATGTTTCTCCAATATTAACAAACACTAGGATTTATCCATGAAGTAATATTTTACCTGCTCCCGTGGGCATGAAAATGCTATCCTTCCAAATGCTGTTGCATGATCCACTGTCCCACTGATATCATGAAGCTCCAGTTTGCACTGCATATATTATAGATAGGTATAAATGAAATGAGCACATGTACTATAAAATGCATTCTCTAGTCGTTAACATAAAATATGAAATACAAAATACAAACATTACATATATTATAACAATCTCTAAATTGTCTTTATCTGTTTTTAGCAAATTCTGAAAGGAAAGGAGGCACTGCCACTTTTTTTTGTTGAAACTTGACTCACTTGTGTATCTGTGAATCCCATCAGCACTGTTTTCTTTTCCTCATTCTTCTCCATCACCTTCATTCCCAAAAGTGTCGTCCAGTAGTGTGTCGATCTCTGGAGGTCTGATACTCCGAGACAAACCTTCTGCACAGGGTCTGGGGACAGATTATTAAAGCTCACTGACCATGTGATCAATAACAGAGGTAAGGACACTATAAAATGCTTAAACATCTGGAATGAGTGGATTGAGAAAATCTGCAGAATGGTAAGAGGTTAGTATTCCGTAGATTTTTCTGTGTCCTGCTTTATACATGTAGAATATGGCTCTATACATTATTTATCGTATTACTTTTTTTTCCAATTTATTCCTTGTTTTACTGGAAAGCAATTTGTAACTGTGTTTTGGAAGAAGTGTTCCATAATTAAATTTATTATTGTTATCATTATATTCATTTGAAATTCCTATTCAGGAGATGATGATAATAAGCCTTTCTTTAAGAAGAGTAACTGTGATATGAGTTGTTTAAGAAACAGAATAACTATACAGTTATTTTATCTAATCAGTTTTCAATCAAACACATTCTTTGGGACTGCAGATTAAAATTATTTTGATAATAATAATCAGTTATTAATTTACAAATTTACGGAGAAATGACCATCTGTCTGGATAAAATAAAATTGATATTACAATAAATATATTTATCAAGCTATGAAACCAATCAACTCTTTGCATTTGTGAAGCTGTAAGAAACTCATATTTGGTATTTTTACTTGATAATTGTGATAAGATTATTACAGTTATTAATTGTCAAAATTGGACTCCATTGAGCAAAGGACAAACTACAATGGTAGCACCTTTTCATGCAGAATTAAGAGACAGACAAGGCCTGTGTCACTCACCCTTAGGAGGCTGCTCTTTGTCCACCAGGTAGAAGCGATACCCTCCTGGAGCCTGGGTCAGATACAGAGCCTCCCCTACCTCTGTGAGAGGCCATCCCAGACGTTTAGCATTGCTGACAGCTTGGCTTGACTGCAGAGTGAGGCCCTAAAGCCAACACATGGATGATAATATCTTTTTCAAGGCTCCTGTAACAGGTATATGTTGTCTTTCTCTGTGCAGTGTCTAAATGAACTCTCACCCACCAAGAAGTCATTGCCAAGCTGATATTCTCCGACCCCATAATTGTATGTCAGTTCAGCAACAAAATGGTCATCTTCTGGACCAAAGCCAACCATTGTCTTGCTCCATTTTCCATCGTAGGGCCTGTATGTAGACAGGAGGAGTGCAGTGGTCAGTATTAGGCTATTAAAAGCTCTGTATAACTCTGTATTATCCAGCTGTGTTAGTACAAAGTCCAGTTAGCTCCAGGCATTTGATATCTACCCATTGCAAGTTGCTTTGCACCCTTCTTCAAATTCTTCATGGCGTAAAACCTAAATTGGATGAAGACATTTTAACAAAAAAGCATTTAGCATGAGAACACATTTTTAAAACAGTCTCAGTCATATGACAGTAGAGGAATTAGCAGCTACATTGTTGTGCAACACAGTGGAAGTTAACCAGTGGCGTAAGTCACTTCTCGTTATTAAAAGAAGCTCAGACAAAGTACCTTCATGCCCAAAACATCTCGGTAAAATGTGGCTGTTTTGGTCCTGTCACCAACTTTGAAAACAAAATGCAGCGCTCGTCTTAAAGCCATGTTTCCTGTCAGATATTATGATGTCTATGCTGTCTGTGTTGCAGATCGATTGATACCCGTGCAGCCAGCGATTCAGCTTCCTTGATGATCGATTTTTCTGTCGTCGATTGGTAAAATGTAAATACCAATGGACAAGCAGCAGCAATTAACTAGAAATACAGCTCCTAAATATTATATCACATTTTGAAAATTAAAGTGCCATTCAATATAATTAAGTGAAATACCATTAACGACAAGCACAACAACTTTACACAAAATAAAAAGTAACAAAACTAAGTTCGCCACCCCTAGCCATTTAGGTTAATGGTATCACCCAACATATCCTTTCGCCTTCTCTCGCGAGGTCACAGTTGGGCGCAACTTTAACTTAAATCACTGAAAAGGGAATACAGTAAACACCAGGTTTGTAACCTCTTTGGGACAATACATACCTAACATTACTCAGGGAACTAGATTAATTTTAGATGCGTAAACTGTAATATCAGCTACTTTACAACAGGTGGCGGTAATTAGGGCAGGTTGCGTTTATACACCGTCCTCTTAAACAAGAGAAGAAGAAATGGGCTACACTGAAGTACGTTTCTGATTCGAGAGCAAGGGACCCTTGATTTAAAATACTGAGCGAACCGATTTTCTGTTTTTATATGTGTGTTGTAACAAAAAGAATAAATATTTCACAAATCTGAAACTGTGTTTTTAGTTTATCTGGGATTATCTAGCCCAGATTCGCCAAGTCTAGGAATTGCGGTTTTTGATCTAGACAGTGTCCAATATAGTATAGAAAAAGTCCCCCTTTCTCGCTTTCGTAAATAAAATTAAGTTTTCACCAGTTTGAAAGTGGGTTTCAAATAGCGCTAATGTTCTTTAACTACAATGTCTAACAACCTTTCACAGCAGTAAGACGTGCAAAAAACAGAATAGGTCGCTCACTACCTTAACTTAAGCTCCCCTTACCTTTCCCCTTAACTGGTGACTCGGAAACGAACTTCAGCGTCGTGCGATAGAAATGGCAGCGTATGTGAGGAGCGTGATATGTCTTGTCTCCAGAGAACAACGTGCTTTTCTAACGAGGGGAAACGATGTTGTAGTGGCATCAAAACGGTATGTGCGCGGACTGAGGAGGAAACCTGTCAGAGTGCTGTTTCCCGACGACGAGGCGGGTACAGTGGTGAAGACTGAGCCACAGTCTCTGACGGCAAAGCAACATGTCAAGAGGGAGAAGAAGGAGGCAGGGGTCACATCGTCTGCAGCAGAGCATCTTGAAGAAAGTGGCTCTGTCAAGGCGAGGAGTAATGTGCAGTCGGCTGAAAAACATGCCCACATCTCTGCTACTAAGGATCGAGTTGATGGACTGC
This sequence comes from Seriola lalandi dorsalis, assembly GCF_002814215.2. Classification (NCBI taxonomy): domain Eukaryota; kingdom Metazoa; phylum Chordata; class Actinopteri; order Carangiformes; family Carangidae; genus Seriola; species Seriola lalandi. The sequence goes on from NW_019524802.1 coordinate 156,131, forward strand.
GCTTTGAGAGGGCTTTTCCTGGAGATAAGAGACTGGCGTAAGTGTCTCTGCATGAGGTAGCTGTGATTGTCAGAGCTCACAACTGTGGCATTCAAAGGGAAGTCGCTCATTTTCATCTTATATCAGGTGGCAAAGAGGATAAAAGAGCAACAATCAAGTCGCTTATAAGTCAGCTGTGTAGAAAGCAGTGGAGGGATGTGATGGGCACCTACTGACTCCCACTTTACATCCCAGACATCCAGAGACAAACTACTGCTCTAAAGCTGAAATAATTGATCTGTAAATTAGTCGTTTGAGAGAAAATTAACTGGCAGCAATTTAGATAACAGATGAATCATTGAGTAATTATGTTAAAGAAAAATTCACTGGTACCAGCTTCTCAAATATTAATATTTGCTAGTTTTCTATGATGGTGAACTCAACATTTTTGTCTTTTTGACTGTTGGTCTGAATCCATATCAAACTAAACATGTTAACTTGGGCTTCAGGGAATGATGAGGCATTCCTCACTGTTTACTGGCATTATATTCACTGAACAATCACTCAGTCATTAAATATAATAGCTGTCAGATGTATTGATAATGAAAATAATTGTTCATTGCAGCCTACAGTTTACCTATGATGGAATCACATGACCTTGCCCAAGGTTTTCTGAGTGTTAATTAGTTGACACACAGAAAAAAATTAAGCAATTTGATAAAAAACAACTTAAAAACAAAAGAGCTCAATCCAGGTAATCCAACCTTGGTTAACATGTCATGTAATCAGCCTGTAAAATATGATGTATTGTTTTAGGTTAAAATACCCAGCAGTATGTCCCATAGTAAAATTAGCTCCACCTCAACCTGCTGCAGCATGAAAATACTTCCTATACATTAATGCATCAGTAATAATAATCCAGTCATATAATATATAGGAAACACTGACTCATCCTGATTGGGTACTGAACCTAAAAGCTCAATAGTCTTGAGATACATAGTCTTGTTTACTCAGGTAGTGCCAGATTTGATTCAAAATTTGCCCCCTTTATAATTATGATAGTTATTCATGTTCACACTGCATACAGTCCTTCTCACTAAACTTTCTCTCGCTTCTCGTCTCTACTGCAGGAGGTTAGTGAGCGTTGCTCGTTCTAGGACATTTCGAGAGCACCAGGGTAAAATCCTCCTGGAGGGCAAGCGTTTGATCTGTGATGCCCTGAATGCTGGTGCCAACCCACAGATGGTGTTCTTCAGTACAGTGGATCGGCTCCGAGAGCTACCCCTCAACAAGCTGAAAAGGGCCACGCTAGTCAAAGTCAAGTTTGAGGACATCAAGATCTGGTCTGACCTTGTGGCTCCACAGGGAGTGATCGGTAAGAGTCACATGTTTTGTTTTAGTTCATTCTGAAAGACAGACACTCTGAGTTGTTGCTCACTTTTATCCCTTCCTCTGCAGCCATATTTTCTCGTCCGGACCCATCACGGTTAAACTTTACAAATACAGATCATTCAGTGCCACTGTCCCTGATATGCGACAACATCCGAGACCCAGGCAACCTTGGGACTATGCTGCGATGTGCAGCTGCTGCTGGATGCCATAACGTCATGCTCACCAAGGGTAGGTTAGATGATGTTTTCAGTGCACCCCACCCCCAGAAAATGGCTTTTTTTTTCTGTGCTAGTAATTTTTCACGTTTCTTTATTTTTCCATCAACAGGCTGTGTTGATGCTTGGGAGCCGAAAGTTCTGCGTGCAGCAATGGGCGCCCATTTCCGCCTTCCCATCTATCCCAGCCTGGACTGGGATAAAATCCAGAATTATCTCCCTAAACCTGTGACTGTCCACGTGGCTGACAGCAGCTGTGGCCCTGACAGAAGTAGAGAAACAGAAGATTTGCAAGTTAATATGTCCCACAAACCTTCCAAAGCAGGAGACTACGGCTGGGTCAGCACAAGGCGTAGTCATAGTAACGTGCGCTACGAGGACTATGATGCTGACTCTGACTTTGACTCTGAGGATGAGGGACTTTCACTCCCCATAGTGGACACCAAGCTATACCATGAGAGCTGGGCTCAGAGTCCCACTGCTCTTGTGATAGGTGGTGAGACACACGGTCTCAGTCTAGAGTCAGTCCAGTTGGCTGAGAAAACCGCCGGTCACAGGCTCTTTATTCCTGTCGTTCCTGATGTGGACAGCTTGAATTCAGCCATGGCAGCCAGTATCCTTTTGTTTGAGGGCAGGAAACAGCTGTTAAAATTGATGCAAACATCTGGAAGGAAATGGAAATCTAAAGTTGAGGGGCAGTTTTCATGATGTTCCCTCTAAACATCAGTGTGACACACACCCTCTTTCTCTTGTAATAAAACTCACAATTTAAATCAGGAATTGCAAAGTGTTTGTTTGAATTCATGTCAAGTGAAGTGAAGTTTTTTTTTTTTTTTTTTTTTTTTTTAAATGACTACAGCTAAATTATTTCATGATCAAGTAATCTGATGATTCTCTCAATTAATCAGAAAAGCATCAGCCCAAACTAAAGGATTTTCAGTGCACTACCATAGATGACAAAGAAATCTGTAAATCCTGACAAAACCAGAGAATGTGGCATTTTTGATTGAAAAATTACTGAATCAAATAGTTGACTGATTGCCTGATGTCATTTTCTCCTGCCTGTGTTGGCTTGAAAAATGCTCCTGAACTCAATATAGGAAATGTTAAGGGACTGTGTGAGAGTTATCAGGGTAGGGAGTGGAGGCTGACTCTTTACGCTTCTTTTATTTCTGTTAAGCACACTGAATGACCTCTGTGTATGATGTGCTATACAAATAAACTCGTCTTGCCTTATATTTAATTTTATGAAAAAAGCAAAGCCTTACCCATTGTTGTTCCACTCTCCCTTTGACAACAGCTGCAATACCATCCCTCCAGTGTCTCCAAAGAATATTAATGGCAAGTAAAACAGAATAGTGAAAAATACAGCCACTCGAATATTGAAAAAAGAACAGGAACAGCTGCTGTTCTAAAGCCTGAATACAGAAAGCTCTTCTTAGACTTGAAATACGTAACAGCTCTACTTAAGGCTTTATTCAAACACGACGGCACATTTACAGAAAGAGCCCCAGAATTTAGAATATAGGGACAGACCATTGCTCAGATTATCACCCGTTACTTGCTCGTACGTATTTCTGTTTTAATAGTTTGATGTGATGCGAGAAAAATATCCATAAAAACTTTAAATTGTCTGTTTGAAAGTGTTTCCCAATGTGTTAAACTGTTTTTTTTTTGCATAAGAGATGATAATTGAGACATGCAGTTTATAGAGTGATTTCAGAAGGAGCTTTAAGACACAGTTCTCTCTTTTTGTGCATGTGGTACCTTGTGCAACTGCAGCTTTCATGTTAATCTAACAGCATTCAGTTCAGACTTGTGCCACGATGACAGTGATGCAGCAGTCTTACTGGGTGTGATTGGATTAATGTCTGAAAGAGGCGAGTAGGACTGTTGTGCTCTGCTTATGGCCAAAAAGCACCTGTTTTACCACACAAAAGCTATCTTTTGACGTAAATTTGAGTTTTTCTTACACAATAAATCTCACAAAAGGAGGCTGGAGAAAGCTATAAATCCCTCTTCTCCTTACTCTCCAAAAAGACACTACCCTCACTTTAATGAAAAGAAAAAGAACATAAGCACACCCATTACCCACTTCCTACAAGCCTTAAATAGATGCATGCACTTATTAGATTCACGCTGGAAAGGACAAGACTCACAGTGTCAGTCCTTGCAGCAACAATGTCTGCAAATATGCAGAACTCACGACACTCGAGTGTGAGGTCAAAAGTCTCCATTCCACCTGGAGTTTATAAATGAACAAAAATCAATCTGCATACTGTCTCTGACAATAAATGCAAAATTTGCATTAAGTTCCTTTGAGACCATGAGGATTACTGAAATACTTGCATTGTGTGTATTTTACATATCCACAAGCTAACTTTATTGGTAGAACTTAACAGGAACAGAGCTTTGTGCTTGCCAGTGAAATTTTAATGGGTGTGAGAAGTCATGACTGAAGTAACAGAATATAGGGATTTATACATTCAACACTTTTTCAAATGCTATTTTGTGCCTTCAGGACTAAACCGGCCTTTTCATCAGAGGACCTTCACAGAAAGTCCTTCATAATGACTATGAGATGAGAACCACCATAACGACTGGCTAGAGATGACTTTCACTCACATCATAACACACCACAAGACACAGGAGTTTTAAAACATCAGTCATTGTTCTGTTACAAGCAAGTATAATGTGATCTTTACTGTATGTGCACCTGTCATACTGTTTTTGCTTACGGCTACATCCAACTGAGGTTTACCACATTTGCACTAAGTATACATGTGAATTACAACTGTAAAAATGCATTTTGTTCTCTCTCAACATCATTCAGAAACCAAAAGTAACAAGGATCTTGCAGACAAGACACAAAGAAAGCAAAGAATCAGCTGAATAAGTAGGTCCACTGGGTAATTCTCTGGTTTTCTCTAGAATTCAGAAATGCTATTGTTTGAAAAAAAAAAAAAAAAAAAAAAAAAAAAAAAAAATACAAATACTTTTCTTGAGGCCAAAAAAACCAACAGAATCTCCATATATATTACTGTAGGGACTATAGTCAATGCAAGGCACCACAGGAGAAAGAGAGGACTCCATGAAAAGAGGAACATGTCTAAAAAAATGTTAAAATGTCAGTAAAAAGTGAGACATCTCTCTAACAGTCTGACAAGGTCAGGAGGAGAGGTGAGAGAGATAGTGGGAGGACTGGGAAGGGTGAGGGGCGTAGCAACAGGTCAGGGGTCGATGATGGAGTGAGCCCCAACATAGTATATCCGATTTATATTTGGACGTCCTCTTTAGATGGGCTCTGGTTTGAGCTTTTCAGCCAGGAAGTCGCTGACAAATTGCTCCACTACGGCCGGCGTGATCTCTTCGACGTCGCGGACATACTTGGCGCGGGCCGACATGTCCAGGATAGTGAGCAGAGGCGCTGCTTCTGGGAGGTTGGTGTAGTCTCGCAGGGAGTCGCTCATGTCATCCTGTGGTGAAAGAGAGAAAAATACAGTAATAAGTGTGATATTACATACAACATACAACACTTTGGCTTCAGTAATGAGCAAAGCAACTCAAAAATGTTTGACAAGAGGATAGCTGTGCTCTGAAACTTTTAACTACAGGTTTCCTTAAATATAAAGTTTCCTCTAATATTATGTTTAGTGTCCCATAATTTGTCCCCAATATGATGCAGGGAACACCCAAAAGGAGCAGAAGAATACGAAAGCCAATATTGTTTTTTAGGCTTTTTTTTACTAATATAAAGTGTTGAATTCTCACCCCGCTGTGAGCTCTTTTTTTGGGGGGAAAAATCATTCAAAGTTTCCTAAAAATGCAAGGTTGCAGTACTGATAATGTGCAGGGATTCAACATTTTCTTTTGCATAATTTCAGTTTCTTATGAATTTGTCAACCAGGCGTATATTGGACAACTCTTAATATGACTTGTTTTCTAAATGAATGGACGCTACGATCTCGTCACGCCTCTAAGTTATTCTAATAAAACACTCTGAGAAGGAAGAATCTGTGGCCCTGTTCAGACCTGGCATTAACATCTGTCTCAGTTCATCAGATCACAAGTGGACAGCTCCAAATACAGATGTGAACGCACTCAAGAAGCATTAAGGACGCCTTTGAGATCTGATCACTCGGGTGAACTGGCCACAACCTGTTGACCCGTGTAGACAAAACTTTATTTAAAAAGGGATTGCAAGTCAAAAAAACAAACTACAGCGTAGACAAACTAGTGAACTTCAGGTGTGATGTCACCTGAAACTCCCGCAACTGTCACTGAAACGATGCAGCATGATTGTGAGCGACGCCGTTGTGTTGGGTGTTTCTAGCGGCAACATTTTTCTTCAGACTTTGCTATTGGCAAAGAAAATTAGTACAGCAGCCTTTACTTGAACTATCTCAAGTTTGGATTTACCTCATAAAATTCAGAACTGCCTGGCACAAGCTTTATTAATGCACACTTCTTGAAAGAGAATATGAAACTCTCCTCTCTGCCGTCCTCCTGCAGGCAGCCTGCCTAGAGAGACCAGAGAGTCGGAGCTTAGTCACACATCCTGCTGTGTGGAAAGACAGGAAGGAATCAGGTGGGGGGTCCAACAACATCCCTGCCTTTTTCAAAAGCTCGCTCACGTCAGATATAAGTCTCATCACGGAGCATTTGAATAGCGCATGTGGGCGCGAGAGAGAAAGAGAGAGAGAGAAGTACATGGACTTGTGATGGAATTTGTTAAAAATAGATTGCTGCTGGGTTTACCAGGAATTGAAGTTTTATTTCTTAGCAGTTATTTTAAAAAAGGACTTCACCCATGTTCTGCCTGAGGCTTGATGTCACCTTTCACCCTTTAACAAGTCAGGATTACAACCCCTGTAGCCATAGCTAACAGAAATGAATCACTAGCAGACAGACAGCAACTTCCAAACAAGCTTGAGAGAGCCATTAATTATTGAGAGTGAATAAGAAATCACACTGTTTCGTAACTCTGCTTTACTCCCAGCCAGGAGAGTCTCTGCCTGACAGAGATCCATTATTCTTGTCACACTTTTTCTATAGGTCTAATGGCTTTCATGTGTTATATTAAGTAAGATCACACAATTCACATATTAAATGCATACAGCTACTACCATCTGAGAAATTGTCTGCTCCTCTTGGCCTGATTTCTCCTCAGCTTAGTTTGCTGGCTCAGAGGGAGACTCAAAGATTTAAGATCAGTTTCATATGGAAAAGATTATGTTGAGAAAGGCAGAAGTAACAAGAAAGGGCCAGAGGGTGGCACTGCAACAAAGAGCTGGACCTCTCACAGAGGCGGTGACTCTTGATATTAACACAGTCAGTTACTGATTTATGTGCCAGTGTGAGTTTTGTCAAAACAAAGTGAAAGATAGGGCGACTTTGAATGGATTTCCAGCTACATATAAACGCTCAAGCATTTCCTCCTTTCAGGCCTCTTTGTTGCGTCTTTCCTGTTATCAGAAAATCTGCAGCTATTCTTGTTAACTGGATCACACCACACACAATCAGCTCTCAGACTTTTCATTGAATAGCTTGGCTGTGCCGCTACCTAAAAAGGATAAGTATGCCAAGATGAAGTCTGTGACCTCTACTTTGCAAAACTGCTAACAGATGGAACAGATGAGTTGCAGTGTGGTATTTTTATTGTAGGCAGCTAACTTCCTCTGAATGGTGCCCGTTTTATTATGCTGCAAATCACCATACATTGACCACTTAATGCTCGCAGATGTAAGCTGTCACTGAGGACAATGTTGTTACGAGTGAAATACTGCTCGATTCTCCCACTACAAATAAAAGCCCTTCCCTTGCATGCTCTCTTGCAGCCATACTGAGCGTAGATTATAGATCATCTGGGCGCGCGGTGTAAAGAAACCACAAAGGGAGAAATTCAACAATCTGTCACCGTGGCCTATCCAGCCTCTCCGATATGAGGAGATGTAATCTCTGCGTCAGCTTTCACCTCAGTAGGAAGTCATGCATCTTCTTTTGTGTGACTTCTCTGCTTGTGTAAACTGCTTCTCGGGAGGTGCTGCCATTCCACAGCCCCCCCCCCACACACACACACACACACACACACACACACACACACACCACCCTCCCACCCTTCACAGCTCAGCTCAGAACAAAAAAGACAAAGGGCCTCTCTGCTGTGTAGCCTGCACTCACAGCTGTGATAAGGCCCAGCGTGTGTTTACCGTGTGGAACCTGCTGGGCCATGTCAGGCTTGTTCTGATTATTGATGCACTGTGGCATTTCGCAGACGATGACCATCTGATAAGGCCTGAACTGATGATGATATAACAAACATCCCCACCGGCCTCCGAGCTGGGGCTGCATCCATCTCACCGGCCAGCTCTGATGCCTTGAGGACAAGTCATCATTGTGAATTTTTGGATATTCTCAACATTAAATTAAGTAAATTAAATTACGTGAGATAAAAAGCCAGTAGATTTAAAGAACTGAAGAACATTTCTTGAGTCAGTGCATTTTTTCTGTTTGAGCAAATATAAGAAATAAGAAACTTTCAATGTGTTTATAATTAAACAACACTAAAAGTCTTCATGCTACGGCTGTATTTAGCTTTGAGCTAAATGCTAAATGCAGGTATTATGTTTATCTTGTTGGCCATCTTAGTTTAGCATGTTAACATGCTAACATTCGCTAATAAGGACTAAAAGCATCAGTTTTGCAGGTATTTGTTTATCAAAAGTACTGAACAAACTCAAAATTTTGTCCTGGTGATGGCACCAGAGGAAAAGTTAAGGCATCACCAAAATCATCCTGAGTGGCACATGAGTGTTTATTACAAATTTCATACCAATTCATTTAGTAACATTTCAATAACACAAACCACAAATGTGAATAGGGGCGAAAATAATTTCATTATCGAATAATCTACCAATGTCATCACAGTATCCTTCAGCTCAAGTTGACATTCATCATCAAATGTCTTGGGAAATGTCTTGTTTTGTACAAAACCCCCAAAATATTAAAATCGCACTTATGTAAGAAGAAAAGCTGAATTTATTCACATTCAGAGAGCCTGGGGCCTCAAAACGGTTGTACATTAATTTTCTTTGAATCAATTATTAAATTAATTGACTAATCGTCTCAGTTCCAAATGTCTATCAATTTCAAAAGTCATTAAGATTCAACTGGAAACTACGAATGTCTGTAAAATGCTTCATTACATTCATGCAATAATTGCTGAGATATTTCAATGTGGGCCAAAGTTTTTGGCAAACGCAGAGAAGAATAGAAGAAGAAGGAAGAAACATTCAATGTGTTTTGACTCATATTTGCTTGAGAGGCAGTCATGGAGTGTTCATGCAACCCCATTGTAATCCAAAGTCAAAGCAATCATACTGTTGACAGATAGTGTTACACACACACACACACACACACACACACACACACACACACACACACACACACACACACACAAATCAAGCATGGGAAAACAAAGCTTTGAAGAGCATAATCACAGTCAACAGTTACTGCTGCTTGCAACAAAATCAGTTAAATTCTTATGTCAGTGGATAATACCAGCAGAGTTCATTTTGCATGCAATAGCCATTACACAGCAGAAATGAAAGAACAAAAGATCTTTCATGCTGCATTTATAAAGCAGTGTGCTACTCTGGGGCGGATGGTTTTTTCAGTAGGGTAAGAAGATCCTGTGTCATTCTGCTCAGCCTGGCCTCCCCCTGAGAGACTGCCAACATACTGCTGTCTCATGGACACAGAAAACCCAGCAGCTGGCCTGGCAAGGAGCGTGCGACTACCAGGGTTAACCCGAGCCAAGGTGCAGGAGTCTGGGCCCAGATCCTGAAACGGGAAGTGATATCTGACCGTGAACCCAATCTGGAAATGAAACCTGGTGATTTCATAGCCGGTTGAGCTTGAGCCAGGAAATTATACCTGTGCTACATGGATGTAAAAATAACTGGCTTCGCATGTGTGCCACAAGGGAAACAAAGCAAACACAGACTGCAGCTATAACGCAAGAAGCTTCTGAATCCCTGCAAGCTTGGGTGCAAAAATGTTTCTTTGTGTTAGGTCAAATAAATACTGGCACACTGACAATGAACACGAAACAGTATCATGTCAACTCTCGTCTTTCTGAAAACTCAAGCCGTTCTCGTTCTGCGTACTTATGTCAATTACATTTCAAGGCTGACATCAGGGTGCAGTGGCCTTGGACAGACACACAGGGGTCAGACAGTTAGCACATGTGCATGCCCCACGGCCGAAACCTGAGCCTGCCCTTCGAAGTGTGACACGAGACACCAGAGTGTCCTCCCAGACTGCCGGGCAGAAAGTGAACTGGGAGGAAGGGGAGCCGCAGGGCTGAGTGCAGGGGAACTGAGGAGAGGTAGCTAATCTTGTAATTATGTCTGCTGCTGCTGCTAACTCCACCAGTTTTGGAAAGGTCAAGACAGAACAACATGAGATAACAAGAGTTATGAAAACTCTATGGTACGTCCCACACGGGGAAGACGGGGGAGGAGATAAAGCAGGGCATGGAAGGATGAGGCCGTGTGGGAGAGCAGAGAAAAGAAAATCTCCTGGCACGCTCTGGTTCGGCCAATCATGATAGAGGCTCACAGTTGAATTGTGGGTCATGGATAGCAGTGAGTGTCTCTCTCGCAGGTTCAAGAGGCTCAAAGGAGGGGCCTCTAATACTGTAATTTTGACAGCTGCAAAGGTGTTGGGTGCAGATACAAACCAGGGACTTGCAATATGTGATTACAGCCTGAGTGATGAAAAAAATGCCAGGGCCAATTGGCTGATATACAGATACAGCGGTATTAGGTAGTGGTATAGGTAACATCAAATTGCAATGCAGAAATGTATATTGGAGGTTTTTTGTTGGAAAACGGTGTTTCCATTATATAGTTTGTCCACCAGAGAGAACTAACAGCTGTAGTGTCCCGCTCAGTACATATCAAGGTTACAATTCTTTAATAACCAAATTTAAAACATAATCAATATTCTTATACAAAAAAATGTATCACATGACTATGTGTAATCTGAAAGGGGTCGCTTGTACTGGCAAACCCACATGTAACTATCACCCAACACTGCAGTTCCCCTAAGCTCACTGTTCAGCTGTGTGCCCTGCAACCCACTGTACGCTGCACTACACCTTCTCAGCACCAAACAGCAGATAAAGTTAGCGACTAGCTAAAATTCTCAGGAGGTGGGGGAAACCAAAAACAGAGGTAAAAGAAAGAAAATAAATGACTTAACCTTTGCCAGAAACAGCTCATTATACAGACTTGAAAAACCTCTCACATAAACCCGTCTGGAAACAGTATCGTGTTTATTCACTGGAGAGCACTAACAACCGTCCCCTGCTCAGTACATATCTTTGTCACATTTCCAAATATAGAGGTCTGATAAGTCATTTTCATATTGTTGATGGAATCAGTCTCATTAAAATATATGGTCAGACTATGTACTATATCTATACATAGCAACAGCAACAAAGACAACAAACACACAAGTTGCTGAAAGTCATACCCCAATTTCAGCAAAGCAAGTTCGTGTGTAATGTCTTTTTACTGTGTCTAGAGTGGCCTCGAGTGGCTTATCTCACCTCTCCAGCCACAAAGAACAGCAGCGGCGTCTCCTCCTCCTTGGCTTTGTACTTTGCCATGAGCTTCTCTGCTATTGGTTGAATCAGCTCCTTGGCCGGCTCCAACTCTCCCTCCTCCTCAGCATCTGATGGAAGGAGGTAAGAGGAGATACGGAAAGATGTTAAAAGTATGAAAAGAAGCCGCCTGGGACAGGAAGAATGCACAGATGAGTAAGATGGGAGGCAAGGGAGAAGAGATGACTGGTGGTCAGATGAGTGAAGAGATAAAAGAAACTGTACAGATGGTCTCCATCTTGTTTTGCAATCTGGTCTGACCTCAAGAGACACCAGGGTGGTCTCAAATTTTGAGGGCCATCAATATGCTCCCTCTTTTTTGACAATGGTGTGCTATTGTACTGTATTATAATGTCGTCCCAACAGTGTCCTGCATTCATGTCTAAATCATTTCTCAATGCTATTCACAAACCTACTGCATTTTGCTTCTTTGCACCTTCAGAATTAGCATATAAATAGATAGATAAACACTAGAAACATTTCCCAAAGACCTTTGGACCTCTCGACACTGGAAGAATTTTCCACAGAGCCTGACATTCAATACGCTCAACATAAATGCCACTTCATTTAAGCATAAGCAGCTCCAGGCAGAGCCCCATGTGGAGCTGCAGAAGCTGCATCATAAATGCCCGAGTGCTCACCCACAAACAGGACGAGGCAGGGCCCCTCGTGGAGCTGCACGGCGTTTGACTCGCTGAGCTCGAGCACGGGTCGAGGGTGCCAGGGAAAGAGCCGGCACTCCGGGTCGTTCAGCACCTCCACGCGGCCCTGTCGCGTGATCATGTGACCCTCTGCGTCCAACAGAATCAGCGTGGGAATACCTACAAGAGGGAGAAAAAAAAAAAAGAAAAAAAAAAGAAAAAAGGAGGTGAGGATGCTGTAAGAGGAAGACAAAAGGAGGAGGGGAGGAAGTGGGCCACAGTGTGGGAGGTGGTTTGGGTCATTTCCGTTCATTATGACGCACACTGCTCCCTCTCCCACTGAGATTTTCTTTGTTGTGCGGGTCTTTTTGTATGACCAGTTTTTGCCTCTTTGGTGACTTTCATCTCTCCGCAGCACTGTCTGCCTTTTGGCTGCCCAATATTCAAGTGGGACTTTTGACCCTTCTCATTGGCCTTCATCATCCTTCTGATTACAGTCTCTGACCCTTATTAACAGCTTTATCAGAAACAGATACCATCCAGGAGCAAATAAGAGTGTATGAGTCAGAGTGTTCCTGTCTGCGCATGTGGACTGAAGTCAACAGAGGTGGGGGCCATCAGGAACTGCAGGGTTTTGAATGCGAGAAGGGGGCAGTGTTGACTCGTCCTCCGCGCATTCCTCACATTCTTTGCAGGACAGGCCGAGAGCCAGCTCTTGCTAACTTCATCCACAGTCCTCTGCACACACACAGAGGGGGGAGTCAGGAGAAAAGAGCGAGGCACAGGGGGGAGAGGCGCAGCACTTCTGCAGCAAGCAAGACAGTAAACTTGATAACCGGCCCACATTCCTCAGGCTGCAGGGCAATCTGTGTTGCTGTTCGCCTGCCCAGCACACAGAGCTGTCAGCCATTGTGCCAGTGTTTCAGTGCATGACATAACTAAGCTTGTGGGAAAAAAAAAAAAAAAAAAAAAAAAAAAACCTACACCCTCTCCCTCAGCTTGAATATCTAAAGCAACATTTATAAGGAGGAGGTGGATGTAAAATACCTTGTATTCCATAGAGTCTGTTGAGTCGTGACCGCCGAGCCTCATCTGAATATGGCACTGCCAACCACGGCATCTCACTGAAGTATTGCTTAAAGGACTCCTCTGATCTAGAGAGGTTGGAGAACACCGAACAGCAACACAACAGATGTTTGTTTGCCGGCCTCAATTAACAATTTAATAAGGAAACATGATCATGTGTGTCCGTGACTGACAGAGACAGATGTGCGTGTCAATAAATAAGATCCTGTTTATGTTCTGGCACGGTGACTCTCACCTGTCAGCGCTGACAAACACGATCTCAAACTTCTGACCCGACTCTTTAACGATTCGATACGATTCCACCAAGACCCGGGTCAAACTGCGGCACGGCGGACACTGACGGAGAGAGAAAAAGGAAAAAGAGAGAATGTAAAAGGAAGTGAATATAAAGCACACAGAGTTACAAATGACGGGTTGCTGCAGCAGCTTCCATTGCTTTGGGTATTTCCCAACTCTCTTCCTCTATTTCGCCAAACACCTTTCCACAAACTAGTAATTCTGTCTTGTTTTGTATCCAGCTTCTTTCAAATACAGCCCACAATCTTACAACACTAATCCTGCTGTAAGCTTGAGAGTGTTAGGAGAGCCCACACTATACCCTGGCAGGGGGGCGGTGGTGTGGCTGCCCTTAACATGACATCAGAGTGCAATAGCAGCGGGAAGGAACGTAGACCAGTCAATCTCAACCTTGCTTGCTCTCTCTCTCTCTTGCTCTCTCTCTGCTTTCCTACTGGTGAATACACTGTAAATACAAATACAGATTATTTATACCAGATAAGGCCTGGTTTATGTAATTAATGTTTTTGGGGAATATTTTTTTCCCCCACCAGCTAGAAATTTGCCATCAGCAACTCTGTCTGGTAAGAATGAGGCTGGAATAACTCTACCTGCTGTGTTATAAGGATGTTACAGTAGATTATATTAATATAATAAATAATAATTTGCTTAAATATTGTCACTTTCTTTTCTGGAAGGTTGCATCACATTAAGGGATTGCATTTTCTGAACTGTTCTAAATGAAATTAATGATAAAAACCACAATTTGGGTACTGATTTGGGTCATCATATCTATATTTCTAATTTTCTCTGGTTTAAAATATCTACAATAAGCACCAGTAGTCATTTATAACATATTTGAAGATTATCAATGGTTATTGTATTTGGCGAAACATATTGATTTTACAACGTTAATAAGTAATGCACTGTCCACTTGAGAGGAGCAGAAACAAGCTGTAAATCCTTCCATATAATATCGCCTTATGAAGTTGATATAGTGAACTTGTTAGCAAACACTTGTCTTTTTACACATCCAGCAGATATGGAGCACCATTATCATTCATTTGGAGTCGTGTTTTTGGACACTTTGCAAATTTAAGTCCAATGTTCACTCTCTTTTAGCTCTGTCTTGGTCTCTACCAACTCCTGAGGGAAACATCTTGCCCTTTAGCTGTTAGATGCTTCACCAGCTAGTCGCTAACTATGTCTGTCTGCGGCTGAGCAGGTAGTGATTTATGTTTCCCTTCAAATACATAGGCTGTAAATATCTTACATGTTATTTTGATTCTTGTTAATAATATCTCATATTCAAGTAAAGCCTCTCACCAATTCTAATTTATTAACTAGATACAGACAAGTTTTCATTACCATTCAAGGTGATTACAGTGGATACAGTATGTCAAACACTTTCATTGATCCAGTCACGCATACTCATCACACCAACACAAAAGGACGGTGGGAGTGAGAGTGTGAAGCACAAAGCCTCAATCGATTCTCTGCTCATTAACTGACTTCTTTCTTGGCTGCTCATAGAAGTAAACACTTTAAATTATGTTGCAATCTCGTTATGGTTTACACAGTGTGGTGTCAAAGCTAGCATCATAAAGATGTCTTTACTGTATGTGGGCTTTTTGTTTGCTGATGATTGTCAGTAAATTAGGTTTCTTAGCTGAAGTTTTGTTCTAATGAGTTATTCTAAAAGAAACATTCCCCCCTGAAAAAGGAAATGCTCAGTGAAATACAGGTGTACATGTTTTCCTGCCATATGGGTCATTTCAAGTCCCAAGAACATTAGGGGAAACACATAAAACATATAATGTTTTGTGTGTAAGTGGATGCTGAAGCCAGGTGTTGGCATTTAATGTTTATAAAGTTACTTTAATGGCGTACAGATTTACACGAGGGGAAATATGGAGTTTAAAAAAAAACAAAAACACTGCAACTAAAGTCTTGTAATGGCTTTTGTGACTTGTCCTCTTCAGTTTTGTATGGGTTTGGGGTTTGAGCCAGCCTTCAGGCGTCACCATTCTGAAGAGCTGGTCTCTGAGGCTGCGGCTCTGGCAGCTGCTGTGCTGACTGGCTTCAGCAGCCTGCGTAGCATCTCATCAGGAACAGTCGACAAATGATATAACGCCTTTCATGCATCACTGAGTCATGACCTTCACTGGCTGTTAGCAGGTCCAGCACAGAAAGAGACAATGGCGATGATGTCAGTGGGGTGTGGTGACCGATGCCAACTTTAAAAAAGGTGGTGGTGAAAGGACTGACGGGGAGATTTAACCACTGTTAATGTAAACACACAAACACAATGGAGTCGCCTCCACCCTCCTGCTCCTCTCTCTTATCTATCTTGACTATTTGCTCTGCCTCTTCCTGCTCCGCTGCTGCTGCCCTATTTTTCTCTGATGTCACAGTGTTTTAACAGAGATAGGAAGCCTGAGAAGTTAAAAAAAAAAAAAAAAAAAAAAATTCAGGTTCGTCATTGTCCTCGTTCTCTGTTCACTACACTCACCCAGTGTGCAGAGAAGTACACTCCCACGTAGTGTCCCTCCAGAGAGCTGCTGTCTGTTGTCTGCCTGTTGTTCCTGAGCAGAGGCCCTGCCACCACCTCCGCAAACGGCTTTGGCCCCCAGGGGAACTCCAGGCCTGGGAGAGGGTAGGAAAGTGGAGCGGGCAATGAAAGAGGAAAAAAAAAAGACACAAGAAAAAGAAAGATAAGAAAACAAGAGTCTACAGCCATGCCAACAGCTCTGTGTGGCTGTTCTTAGAAACAAAATTGCTTTGAGCTAAATGCTAATGTCGGCATGCTAACATTCTCGCACTGGCAATGCTAACATGCTAGTGTTTATCTTTTTTTTTTTTTACCAAGTTCACTTTTGTAGTTTAGCATGCTAATATTTAGTGATTAGCACAGAACGCAAAGTACAACTGAAGCTTATGGAAAAGTCATTAGTTTTGCAGGAGTGTGGCAATCAATTGGATGTATGTCATTTCACGACAACCCATCCAATAGCTGTGGAGACAATTAACGCAAAACCTCAGACGTCCACCTCATGGTTCATTAGAAGAAAAGTCAGGGGATCACCTAAGTCGGATTTAATGTCTGGGAACCATGACTGACATGAACATTTCTGGACAATCCATATAATATTTGTTTAGATATTTCAGTCTGGACCCTGGAGTTGTGCCACTAACATGGCTAAAAATCATGTTTCAATTAAGTGGAAAAACCAGAGTCTCTCTCTCGCCCTCTCTCTCTCTCTCTCTCTCTCTCTCTCTCTCTCTGTGTCATGGCTGTTTTGATATCAAAAAGTGATGTGCACTTGTCATGAATACATTACTCACAGGCTTTTTTTATTTTATTTTTTATGACATCGGCTTTTGCAACCACACACCTGATGCGAAATCTGATTTTAATGATGACTGAAAGCCATGCCTCTCAAGCACATGAAGGCTGCCAGAAATACTTCTCTCCCACTCTCTTTCACACTTTTCTTTTCCCTTTTCAAGGTGTCTTCATTGTTACTGTCAAGCTCTGCAGAGATGCATTTGGTGCAGCCGAATTAAAAAGAGGGTAATCAGAAATAAAACCTTGTATGGTTGGTTCCTAATGGCGTCTTTATGTGAGCGCGGTTGTTTAGGGCTTCATTAGGCAGGAGTGACACGTCTGCACTGCGCTGGCGCGGCCTTTTATTGTTGTACTGATTGTAAAAGTGCACTCCATCTTTATGCTGCAGGCTAGTCTGCCGCCACTCAAGTCGGGCCTTTCATCGAGAGTGAAAGGCAGAGGGTCCTGAATTGTTCACCCGTCCCTCCCAGTTTTGATGTATGGCAAACTTTTACTGCCCTTTCCCTCTCCTAACCATAGCTGCTGTAGCTGAATTGATTTGTCACGTTTTCTTTGAGCGAGGTTGTTGGAAAATCTTGGCTAACCAGTGTCCATCTTTGCTACTGAGGCCAGAGATTAATCTCTTCTCTAGCTACATCTAGTTTGGAAGAACAGTTAATGAATCATGGAGATAATACTGCAGGCTAGCACTGGCTTTCATTAGGCAGACAGTGAAATCTGTCACTGTCCTCGTGCAAAATCCATCTGCTCCACTGCTGTGCTGCAATAGTGACTCTATTCTCCCACCTCACATGACGAATGGCACTTTTTTTTTTTTTTTTTCAAGCTGACCAAACAGAGTGTGAAGAGGCAACATTTTAAAATATTGAGATCTTTTCCGCCACAGAGGACGTCCTCTACAGGGAAGGAATGCAAGCCCACTCTTGTTAATTCTCTGTTTCCACTTCAAAGTGCAGAAATTATAGGGTTTGCAGATGAGGGAGTGAGACATGGACATGCTATAATATTCATGCAGCACCATAATTACGGCAGCATCAACACAAACGAAGGGAGAAAAAAAAAAAATTATTGCAAAATGTTTTGGCCAAATGGTGAGTGGTGTGGCACTGGGATATCTCCACAAGGAACCCAGACCAGGCATTTGGTAAATATCATTACAGAGAATCAGTGTGTGTGTTGTGTCTGTGTGTATGCAGGTGTAACCTTAGTTTTGGCACTCATTACATTTTGGTTGACTTTAATTTCTCAAGTTTATCTCACTCATTCATGCTGTGTCACTAAGCTGCACGACACACTTAGGTAAACTAGATATTTTTAGATGGATATTTTGGAATATTGCAGAGTTAAATTTCACTCCAGCTGTTATTATTCTATTATCAAGCACATCACTGTAACATTAAGTGTCTTTCCATCCACCTGTTTTTATGCACATTTTCTGTTTGCACGTCATGAAACCTGAGTGGAAAAGGCAGAAATTCATAAAAATGACACTTTGCTGAGATGGAAAAGTTAGTGTATCAATAAAAACAGAATGCATCAAAGTGCAATAGAAATGGCAAATAAATCATGATGCAGATGAAGCGGTGTCTGTTTCACTTAAGGGACTAAAAATGTGATCTGTGTGGAGCGATGACAGAGACTATAAGAACATACATGAGGCAAACATGAATGCCATATTTCCACATCACATTTTCCACATGGGTTTTGTTTGTTCGAGCTTTGACTTATGCTCTTTTAATTACGTCATCTTGTTGCAACCATTCTCTTCTTCTGTGGTTTAATGGCACCTGATGGAGACTTAGCACCGACTGCTATTCGCATTACAGAAGTGGACAGAAACACACATTAAGGGACATTTTCTTTTACCAATTACCATTAAACCTGAGTTATTGTTGTTGCTCATGTTGGACATTAAGATTTTGCCTCAGGTCCTACCTGCTGTTGTTTTAAGCTGGACAGGTGTAACAGTCTGATGTGAACTAAGAGTGACTGAATTGTGCTGTGTTACCATCTCGCTGCTGCTGCTCTTGTTGTTGAAAACTGCAACCTGCACGTAACTGAGGAATGCTACCCACCAAGAATTAAGGGTTATGTGTGTGAGAAATTTATCAATATTGCGCTGTTCTTTGACCCCCAAATTACTTCCTATTACCTCATTAAAAAGTGATATTTTTAGGGTTGAATGGATGGTGGTTAGGGTTAAGGTTAAGCATTCGGTAAAGAGGAGGAAGGTCAGACCTTGAGGTCAAGGAAAAAGATAAATCAGTGTGGCTGGCTGTGGATACTTCATCTCACCTTTAGGGTCATCTCTGACCACCAGGAGACCGTTTCGACACACCACCTTCCCCGTAGCTGCATCCACAAACACCAGAGATGGGATACTGGTTACCTTGTACTTGTTCCACAGCTTCATCTGTAAAGAGAAAAGCATGGAGAAGAGAGGTTGAAAAAAACTGGACAGAAAAACTTCAAATAACACCTTCATATGTATTTCAATTTCAGAGCTGGAAAAACTGTTTAACCTCTAAAATGATGTCTTCGGTGCAACAGCAGTATTTTCACCTGATATACAACACTATAAACAACACAAATGGCAGCAGAGTACCATTTGTATTTTATAGGTCAACCCCCTCTCTGTCGTTTAAAAGAGACTCAAGAGACGAAAAGGTAGAATAAAAATAGAGGAGTGTAGTCAGCCCTGAGGTGAATTAGCAGAGGGTGAGGAGCACACCGCTGCAGGGCTGATCTAACTTTAAAGAGGCTGAATTGGAGCAAAATCATGCTACCCTTGCTGGGTCATGACTAAGGGTAAAAGCTGAAGAAGAAACACTTTTCTCTGCAGTCTGAACCCTTTCTCAAGTGTTGAGCACTATGAATTAACTGGAGATTTTTGGATTTACGATTCATACTTTCACAGGTATTTACGAGCACCCACTGGCCTTAAATTTAGTCATAATACCTTCTATATGATGAGTTGATATTATTGCAGCCTCATAAAGCCAGAAAAGACGCTTTGCAGCCAGAAATCTGCGCATGAACGCTGACGCTATTTATAGAGTTTGGCGACCAGTGTAGTCCTTAACATCAAAGAGCAGATCAGGCATTTCACATATCTGAGACTAACTTTCCATATCAGAGGGAAGAGTCCCAGACTGTGAATAGAAAACAGCCGTGTCTTGTAAAGAGCAGCGATCGGCACCGTGCAATGTTGCTGCTTCAGCAGCTACAGATGAAGAAGAGGAAGAAGAAGAAGGAGGGGATCCCTCACATCAAATCCTGACACCAGCTCGGAAAAGTGAGAAACATGGTCACCCAAAAACCAGAATATCAGTGCGTGTTACCTTCTTTTATTGAACCGATATCTTTCAGGTTCAAAATGCTCATTAATGACTTTGCAGGGAATTGTGTGAAAAAAGTAGTTAACAAGGAGCAGTGGATTCATCTTTGATAAATAAACACATATTTTGCTCTGCCTTTAAATTTATTTCCCGCTGTACAAAGCCAAACACTTCACTACCTGTGTTACAGAATGATTTGCTCTGGGTGCTGCAGTAGTTACTCTAAGAGGTTTTCTGCCAAATGAAGTCAGCACTGCTTTCCTTCGGGCTCAGTGAAGTAAGCCTGGAGTTCGGTTACCACTGAGCTCCAGGTTGATGAAAACCTTTTGTTGCTCTTTATGTGAAAACAGTGACTTCACTGCAGGATCGCAGAGACTCTGCAAGCAGTCCTCTCTCTTCCTCAGTCTGCACATCGTAGTGTGCGTTTTGCTCATAATCTGTGCCTGATGCTTTTGCGAGCGCATGACAACATGTGCAACTTGTGCAGAGGTCAACCACAGGCCCTCTCTGACAGCAGAGGTCAGACGGTCTGTCCCATGGACAAGACGACCCGGAGCCTCCAGACTATGTCGGTCTGGAAGTCCCTCAAAAGCAAACTTCAGTGTCTGCCACAGTCAACAGTTTTACCACACGCTCCGGCTCCATGCTGCTCTGGAAACTCAATCTCTCCGCACAAATTGACGGGGTTAGGGGCATTAACTGTGACTCTCCAAAAAGCAAGACGTGTCTGACACTGCAGCCCTGTAAAAAAATTAAAAAAACTGCCATTTCACTCGCCTGCCTGCTGTCATCCAGGCTGATGATGTGAGATTGAGAGCCGGATTTAGAGGAAGGAGTGTGTGAGAGGGACACAAAAGAAAAAAAACTGAGTGATAGGCTGATTGGTTCTGCTCTAGCACTAAAATGTCAAGAAATGAATTCCATGTCAAGGCCCTGAGGTACCCACACAGAGGTGTGTAGCAGCATATCAATGAGCTAATATGATTGTGAAACCAGACATGCGGTTTAAAATGTGACAAGGCCTCAGTAACCTGCAATGTAAACGTGTTCCTTCTCTGAATTCAAGTCCAAGGACAGAGGGTCTTGTGTGCAGCAAAGCCCCCTGAAAATTCATCCTCTGGGAATCATCTGTACAAAATTTCTCGGCAATCCACCTAATAGTTGTTGAGATATTTCGGTCTGGACCAAACTGACGTCCTTGGAGCCAAATCTCTCACCATGACAACACAGGTTAATGTACATCATCGTTTCACAGGGATCTTTAATCTAAAAGTAGAGGAAGATGGCTGTGTACCAATCTGTGGCTTTCTAAGTCCTATCATTTCTCACATGCTGCAGCATCAAGAGAGCAGCTGAGAGATTTATGTAGCAACCTCAGAGGCAGAACCAATTCCTCCCTCTTTGTCTTGCCACTAATTTACTGCATCCTTGAATCATGTCTGCCTGGTTATTTGGCTGCAGATCAGAGTAGCCCCCGGATGCAAAATCCTTCGAGGGCTTTGATTTGCCTTTAGAATGAAAAGAGCTGTTATGATTTCAGGGCGGACGAACGACCTTGTAACTACAAAAGCGCCACGTCCTGGTGACTGTCGCAAAACAAACCAGACGTCAAATGGATTTCAGCACCTTGAGAGGTAGAAATTCATCGTGCCTGGGTGGGGTGGAAGAGGAGGGGAACCTCACGCTTGTCACAGCTGAGTGTTGAGTTGTCATTGTCGCCTACTTGTAAATCCAAAATCTTCCTCCGAAACACCAAAGACAATAGCTCTCAACAATGACAGCGCACTCTTCCTCTTCCCTCCTCTGTCCTCCTCCTGAATAGAAAACATGAGGATCACATGCCACAGCGATCCATTTCCCCCAAAACACTGTTACATTGTTGCGAGCCGCAGGCTGTCTATTATAGCTGAGAAAATAAACAGAGAATGTGACATGACACCGTGTGTTGTACTAAAAAACACACATAAATCATACTGTCAAGTCTGTCCTCATTCCTCGTCTGAGAAGCGGCTTCAGCCTTGTAGAAGTGGTGCTAAAAATATTTGTGTCATCTTGTCAGGTTTTATTAGTCTGTAACAGAACCTATCAGATGAAAAATCTGTCTTATGTGCTGCTGTATAATAATACCATTGTTTGTCAATTTTAGAAATATGCATTTACTTTCTTGCCGAGAGTTACAGGAGAAGATTGATACCACTCTCATGTGTGTGTGATAAATATAAAGCTACAGCCAAGACCCTGTTAGCTCAGCTTACAGGGTGAAACAGCCTGGCTCTGTCCAAAGGTAATAAAACCCAGCCGTTAAAAATATGCCTTCCACATTAATCAACAACTTTCTTGATAACTGATTAATTTTTCAAAAATTCCATCCATTTTGTGTGATTCCAGCTTCATAAGTGTGAGTTGAGTTTCTCTACTTTTACTCATTGTAAATATCTTTGGGTTTATGCAGAAAACACAAGACATTTACAGACATCACTTTGGCCTTTTTCTAGCTAAAAGATGATTCTTTTGCAGAAATACATATGTTATCAGTCCAACAGAAGCAGTCTAGCACCGGCTAATTATCATGTGAACTGCTTGCAGATTGTATTCACTGCATCATGATTGCATGTTGCCACTCTGTCCTCGCTCTCTCTCTCTCTAAGGGGGCTTCTATTCATTATCAATATCAACAGAGTGTGTAACTGCATGGTGGAGCAGGACGCTTGGCTATTTAGTTACACCCCCCCCCCCCCCCCCCCACAC
>NW_019524802.1:178844-178945 GCF_002814215.2 Seriola lalandi dorsalis
TTTTTTTTTTTAATTGAAAAAAAAAAAAAAAAAATCTAAATAACCAAATCTGAATAATCTGAGTTACTCATTTACCTTGTATGCAGCATTGGGTAGCAGGT
>NW_019524802.1:181801-181902 GCF_002814215.2 Seriola lalandi dorsalis
CTCATAGAGAGAAACCTTAAAGAAATATTAATTTTTGAGTTCATTCGCAGAGTTTGAGTTTCGTCAGCTCATTTTGTAGGGTGGTGAAGCTCACATTACTT
>NW_019524802.1:188178-188279 GCF_002814215.2 Seriola lalandi dorsalis
AAATCAACAGTGGTAAAAGGAGAACAAGTTAATGTGTAACATTTAAAGCGCACTCTTAAGAGACTTTATCTAATCTAGTTTGATGTGTTTGAAAAAAAGCT
>NW_019524802.1:190326-190427 GCF_002814215.2 Seriola lalandi dorsalis
GTATATTTGAGCATATGAAATTAGAGAGGATTGTGATTAACATATATTTGTAACTGTAATTAACCAGCTAATGGTCAGACTATGGTTTATATACTGGTTAT
>NW_019524802.1:193519-200198 GCF_002814215.2 Seriola lalandi dorsalis
GAAGGTGGTTGTTGCAGGGGCAACAAAGACCCAACAGCAGAATTTTGCCCCAGGCCATTTTGATACTTTCCTTAATTAAAAAAAAAAAAAAAAAGTTGCATTAATTTAATGTTTTAGCCCACCCCTCTCCTTTATTGATAGGAATAATATTTATTGGAAAAATATCCACCAAATTGAGCAAGTGCTGTCAGTGTAACAGCAGCTCATGACATGTTCCAGGGGAAAATAAATCACACACTACCAGCCTATGGATACTTGAGTTAAATTACAAGAGCATTTACTCTACAAGTGCCTTGTGCATCATCTCATCATCATATGAACTGGTGACGGATGGGTGGTGCACGATGTTTTTCATCTCATGCAGCAGCTTTCTGTCTGTTGTGCTTGGCAAACCACTCATCACTTTTATCTTCGGCCATGGCCTGGGTTTAAAAGCACAAGGAACACAGGTAGAATGAATATACAACACATGTTGCATAGTAAATGTAGAAAGTGAAATGAAGCAACACCAACCTTATCAAGTAAGTCATTTCCTTTGGGATCCACCATGGACAGCTGCTTAAAAGCCTCATCTCCAACAAAGCAAATCTCATGGCCGTCCTAAAACAAACATTGTGTAGTTAACATTTTTACTAAAACTCCCTTCATATGAGGACTGAATATTTTTATGTATTGCACTTACTGGGTCAGCCAAAATAACCACTTCTACTGTGGCTTTTCCGGGAGTGTCCAGGCTGACTAATGGAGTGAGAATTTTCTGATTTTCCTTTTTCATTAAGGCTTCAAGGTCAGGCAGCTGAGGAATGTAAATAGTATGTATTATATGAATGATGATAATGTTTCTCCAATATTAACAAACACTAGGATTTATCCATGAAGTAATATTTTACCTGCTCCCGTGGGCATGAAAATGCTATCCTTCCAAATGCTGTTGCATGATCCACTGTCCCACTGATATCATGAAGCTCCAGTTTGCACTGCATATATTATAGATAGGTATAAATGAAATGAGCACATGTACTATAAAATGCATTCTCTAGTCGTTAACATAAAATATGAAATACAAAATACAAACATTACATATATTATAACAATCTCTAAATTGTCTTTATCTGTTTTTAGCAAATTCTGAAAGGAAAGGAGGCACTGCCACTTTTTTTTGTTGAAACTTGACTCACTTGTGTATCTGTGAATCCCATCAGCACTGTTTTCTTTTCCTCATTCTTCTCCATCACCTTCATTCCCAAAAGTGTCGTCCAGTAGTGTGTCGATCTCTGGAGGTCTGATACTCCGAGACAAACCTTCTGCACAGGGTCTGGGGACAGATTATTAAAGCTCACTGACCATGTGATCAATAACAGAGGTAAGGACACTATAAAATGCTTAAACATCTGGAATGAGTGGATTGAGAAAATCTGCAGAATGGTAAGAGGTTAGTATTCCGTAGATTTTTCTGTGTCCTGCTTTATACATGTAGAATATGGCTCTATACATTATTTATCGTATTACTTTTTTTTCCAATTTATTCCTTGTTTTACTGGAAAGCAATTTGTAACTGTGTTTTGGAAGAAGTGTTCCATAATTAAATTTATTATTGTTATCATTATATTCATTTGAAATTCCTATTCAGGAGATGATGATAATAAGCCTTTCTTTAAGAAGAGTAACTGTGATATGAGTTGTTTAAGAAACAGAATAACTATACAGTTATTTTATCTAATCAGTTTTCAATCAAACACATTCTTTGGGACTGCAGATTAAAATTATTTTGATAATAATAATCAGTTATTAATTTACAAATTTACGGAGAAATGACCATCTGTCTGGATAAAATAAAATTGATATTACAATAAATATATTTATCAAGCTATGAAACCAATCAACTCTTTGCATTTGTGAAGCTGTAAGAAACTCATATTTGGTATTTTTACTTGATAATTGTGATAAGATTATTACAGTTATTAATTGTCAAAATTGGACTCCATTGAGCAAAGGACAAACTACAATGGTAGCACCTTTTCATGCAGAATTAAGAGACAGACAAGGCCTGTGTCACTCACCCTTAGGAGGCTGCTCTTTGTCCACCAGGTAGAAGCGATACCCTCCTGGAGCCTGGGTCAGATACAGAGCCTCCCCTACCTCTGTGAGAGGCCATCCCAGACGTTTAGCATTGCTGACAGCTTGGCTTGACTGCAGAGTGAGGCCCTAAAGCCAACACATGGATGATAATATCTTTTTCAAGGCTCCTGTAACAGGTATATGTTGTCTTTCTCTGTGCAGTGTCTAAATGAACTCTCACCCACCAAGAAGTCATTGCCAAGCTGATATTCTCCGACCCCATAATTGTATGTCAGTTCAGCAACAAAATGGTCATCTTCTGGACCAAAGCCAACCATTGTCTTGCTCCATTTTCCATCGTAGGGCCTGTATGTAGACAGGAGGAGTGCAGTGGTCAGTATTAGGCTATTAAAAGCTCTGTATAACTCTGTATTATCCAGCTGTGTTAGTACAAAGTCCAGTTAGCTCCAGGCATTTGATATCTACCCATTGCAAGTTGCTTTGCACCCTTCTTCAAATTCTTCATGGCGTAAAACCTAAATTGGATGAAGACATTTTAACAAAAAAGCATTTAGCATGAGAACACATTTTTAAAACAGTCTCAGTCATATGACAGTAGAGGAATTAGCAGCTACATTGTTGTGCAACACAGTGGAAGTTAACCAGTGGCGTAAGTCACTTCTCGTTATTAAAAGAAGCTCAGACAAAGTACCTTCATGCCCAAAACATCTCGGTAAAATGTGGCTGTTTTGGTCCTGTCACCAACTTTGAAAACAAAATGCAGCGCTCGTCTTAAAGCCATGTTTCCTGTCAGATATTATGATGTCTATGCTGTCTGTGTTGCAGATCGATTGATACCCGTGCAGCCAGCGATTCAGCTTCCTTGATGATCGATTTTTCTGTCGTCGATTGGTAAAATGTAAATACCAATGGACAAGCAGCAGCAATTAACTAGAAATACAGCTCCTAAATATTATATCACATTTTGAAAATTAAAGTGCCATTCAATATAATTAAGTGAAATACCATTAACGACAAGCACAACAACTTTACACAAAATAAAAAGTAACAAAACTAAGTTCGCCACCCCTAGCCATTTAGGTTAATGGTATCACCCAACATATCCTTTCGCCTTCTCTCGCGAGGTCACAGTTGGGCGCAACTTTAACTTAAATCACTGAAAAGGGAATACAGTAAACACCAGGTTTGTAACCTCTTTGGGACAATACATACCTAACATTACTCAGGGAACTAGATTAATTTTAGATGCGTAAACTGTAATATCAGCTACTTTACAACAGGTGGCGGTAATTAGGGCAGGTTGCGTTTATACACCGTCCTCTTAAACAAGAGAAGAAGAAATGGGCTACACTGAAGTACGTTTCTGATTCGAGAGCAAGGGACCCTTGATTTAAAATACTGAGCGAACCGATTTTCTGTTTTTATATGTGTGTTGTAACAAAAAGAATAAATATTTCACAAATCTGAAACTGTGTTTTTAGTTTATCTGGGATTATCTAGCCCAGATTCGCCAAGTCTAGGAATTGCGGTTTTTGATCTAGACAGTGTCCAATATAGTATAGAAAAAGTCCCCCTTTCTCGCTTTCGTAAATAAAATTAAGTTTTCACCAGTTTGAAAGTGGGTTTCAAATAGCGCTAATGTTCTTTAACTACAATGTCTAACAACCTTTCACAGCAGTAAGACGTGCAAAAAACAGAATAGGTCGCTCACTACCTTAACTTAAGCTCCCCTTACCTTTCCCCTTAACTGGTGACTCGGAAACGAACTTCAGCGTCGTGCGATAGAAATGGCAGCGTATGTGAGGAGCGTGATATGTCTTGTCTCCAGAGAACAACGTGCTTTTCTAACGAGGGGAAACGATGTTGTAGTGGCATCAAAACGGTATGTGCGCGGACTGAGGAGGAAACCTGTCAGAGTGCTGTTTCCCGACGACGAGGCGGGTACAGTGGTGAAGACTGAGCCACAGTCTCTGACGGCAAAGCAACATGTCAAGAGGGAGAAGAAGGAGGCAGGGGTCACATCGTCTGCAGCAGAGCATCTTGAAGAAAGTGGCTCTGTCAAGGCGAGGAGTAATGTGCAGTCGGCTGAAAAACATGCCCACATCTCTGCTACTAAGGATCGAGTTGATGGACTGCGCTTTGAGAGGGCTTTTCCTGGAGATAAGAGACTGGCGTAAGTGTCTCTGCATGAGGTAGCTGTGATTGTCAGAGCTCACAACTGTGGCATTCAAAGGGAAGTCGCTCATTTTCATCTTATATCAGGTGGCAAAGAGGATAAAAGAGCAACAATCAAGTCGCTTATAAGTCAGCTGTGTAGAAAGCAGTGGAGGGATGTGATGGGCACCTACTGACTCCCACTTTACATCCCAGACATCCAGAGACAAACTACTGCTCTAAAGCTGAAATAATTGATCTGTAAATTAGTCGTTTGAGAGAAAATTAACTGGCAGCAATTTAGATAACAGATGAATCATTGAGTAATTATGTTAAAGAAAAATTCACTGGTACCAGCTTCTCAAATATTAATATTTGCTAGTTTTCTATGATGGTGAACTCAACATTTTTGTCTTTTTGACTGTTGGTCTGAATCCATATCAAACTAAACATGTTAACTTGGGCTTCAGGGAATGATGAGGCATTCCTCACTGTTTACTGGCATTATATTCACTGAACAATCACTCAGTCATTAAATATAATAGCTGTCAGATGTATTGATAATGAAAATAATTGTTCATTGCAGCCTACAGTTTACCTATGATGGAATCACATGACCTTGCCCAAGGTTTTCTGAGTGTTAATTAGTTGACACACAGAAAAAAATTAAGCAATTTGATAAAAAACAACTTAAAAACAAAAGAGCTCAATCCAGGTAATCCAACCTTGGTTAACATGTCATGTAATCAGCCTGTAAAATATGATGTATTGTTTTAGGTTAAAATACCCAGCAGTATGTCCCATAGTAAAATTAGCTCCACCTCAACCTGCTGCAGCATGAAAATACTTCCTATACATTAATGCATCAGTAATAATAATCCAGTCATATAATATATAGGAAACACTGACTCATCCTGATTGGGTACTGAACCTAAAAGCTCAATAGTCTTGAGATACATAGTCTTGTTTACTCAGGTAGTGCCAGATTTGATTCAAAATTTGCCCCCTTTATAATTATGATAGTTATTCATGTTCACACTGCATACAGTCCTTCTCACTAAACTTTCTCTCGCTTCTCGTCTCTACTGCAGGAGGTTAGTGAGCGTTGCTCGTTCTAGGACATTTCGAGAGCACCAGGGTAAAATCCTCCTGGAGGGCAAGCGTTTGATCTGTGATGCCCTGAATGCTGGTGCCAACCCACAGATGGTGTTCTTCAGTACAGTGGATCGGCTCCGAGAGCTACCCCTCAACAAGCTGAAAAGGGCCACGCTAGTCAAAGTCAAGTTTGAGGACATCAAGATCTGGTCTGACCTTGTGGCTCCACAGGGAGTGATCGGTAAGAGTCACATGTTTTGTTTTAGTTCATTCTGAAAGACAGACACTCTGAGTTGTTGCTCACTTTTATCCCTTCCTCTGCAGCCATATTTTCTCGTCCGGACCCATCACGGTTAAACTTTACAAATACAGATCATTCAGTGCCACTGTCCCTGATATGCGACAACATCCGAGACCCAGGCAACCTTGGGACTATGCTGCGATGTGCAGCTGCTGCTGGATGCCATAACGTCATGCTCACCAAGGGTAGGTTAGATGATGTTTTCAGTGCACCCCACCCCCAGAAAATGGCTTTTTTTTTCTGTGCTAGTAATTTTTCACGTTTCTTTATTTTTCCATCAACAGGCTGTGTTGATGCTTGGGAGCCGAAAGTTCTGCGTGCAGCAATGGGCGCCCATTTCCGCCTTCCCATCTATCCCAGCCTGGACTGGGATAAAATCCAGAATTATCTCCCTAAACCTGTGACTGTCCACGTGGCTGACAGCAGCTGTGGCCCTGACAGAAGTAGAGAAACAGAAGATTTGCAAGTTAATATGTCCCACAAACCTTCCAAAGCAGGAGACTACGGCTGGGTCAGCACAAGGCGTAGTCATAGTAACGTGCGCTACGAGGACTATGATGCTGACTCTGACTTTGACTCTGAGGATGAGGGACTTTCACTCCCCATAGTGGACACCAAGCTATACCATGAGAGCTGGGCTCAGAGTCCCACTGCTCTTGTGATAGGTGGTGAGACACACGGTCTCAGTCTAGAGTCAGTCCAGTTGGCTGAGAAAACCGCCGGTCACAGGCTCTTTATTCCTGTCGTTCCTGATGTGGACAGCTTGAATTCAGCCATGGCAGCCAGTATCCTTTTGTTTGAGGGCAGGAAACAGCTGTTAAAATTGATGCAAACATCTGGAAGGAAATGGAAATCTAAAGTTGAGGGGCAGTTTTCATGATGTTCCCTCTAAACATCAGTGTGACACACACCCTCTTTCTCTTGTAATAAAACTCACAATTTAAATCAGGAATTGCAAAGTGTTTGTTTGAATTCATGTCAAGTGAAGTGAAGTTTTTTTTTTTTTTTTTTTTTTTTTTAAATGACTACAGCTAAATTATTTCATGATCA
>NW_019524802.1:210551-210679 GCF_002814215.2 Seriola lalandi dorsalis
TTTCAGTGCATGACATAACTAAACTTTTGGGAAAAAAAAAAAAAAAAAAAAAAAAAAACCTACACCCTCTCCCTCAGCTTGAATATCTAAAGCAACATTTATAAGGAGGAGGTGGATGTAAAATACCT
>NW_019524802.1:212594-212695 GCF_002814215.2 Seriola lalandi dorsalis
TAAAGATGTCTTTACTGTATGTGGGCTTTTTGTTTGCTGATGATTGTCAGTAAATTAGGTTTCTTAGCTGAAGTTTTGTTCTAATGAGTTATTCTAAAAGA
>NW_019524802.1:213260-213527 GCF_002814215.2 Seriola lalandi dorsalis
GGGGAGATTTAACCACTGTTAATGTAAACACACAAACACAATGGAGTCGCCTCCACCCTCCTGCTCCTCTCTCTTATCTATCTTGACTAACTGCTCTGCCTCTTCCTGCTCCGCTGCTGCTGCCCTATTTTTCTCTGATGTCACAGTGTTTTAACAGAGATAGGAAGCCTGAGAAGTTAAAAAAAAAAAAAAAAAAAAAATTCAGGTTCGTCATTGTCCTCGTTCTCTGTTCACTACACTCACCCAGTGTGCAGAGAAGTACACTCC
>NW_019524802.1:215143-215244 GCF_002814215.2 Seriola lalandi dorsalis
TTTTTTTTTTTTTTTTTTTCAAGCTGACCAAACAGAGTGTGAAGAGGCAACATTTTAAAATATTGAGATCTTTTCCGCCACAGAGGACGTCCTCTACAGGG
>NW_019524802.1:220414-279053 GCF_002814215.2 Seriola lalandi dorsalis
CACACACACACACACACACCCGTTTAAGTATGCCAATAACCCCTGTAGACAGCCCACCAACTGTTACGACTCTAGAGAGAGCTGGAAATCCATACTAACAATCCATTTACTCTCCTGGACATGAAGGCATTAGCCTTACACTACACCCAGCGTTCATCATGCTAACTGGATCACGCATGGCTACAGATCCATATCCAGAAGGAGAGCAAATCAGCCCACCGTGGGGCGTGTACATCATTGTGCATGGACATACCATGGTTGAAAATCTTATTGCCCCACTGGCCAAAGAAAATACTGAATACTTGTATAGCTAAATTAGTTTGATGGGATCAATGGCTGGATTAATTTACTAATTCTTAACTGTGTGAGAGCCAGAAAAAAAAAAAAAAAGGGAGGGAAACAAGCCCAATCCCAAGATATCCACATTCCCATGTTAGATGTCATGCGTGGCAATCACTTTCATGCCTCTTTGCACTGTTGCACTTTATAGCAACATTCTGCACTTTAAGGGTGGGTTAGGTTAGGTGGAGAACCCCCCCCCCAAACTCTCCATGGTCTAAAACTTTATAATGCACACACATCTGCTTCAGTTTTGGCTCAGTCCCTTTTGAAACCCCCATAGCTTTGTCCCACAGTGAAATCCTGCTTCCGTCCGCCAATAACCGATGGCTCTCTACAGTGGCCGTGCTGGTGTGAGTGTCACCCCGTTGAGTGAACTAGAGTGGAAGAAATTTCATCACTCAACATGCCCACTTCACCTATGATTGTTCGAGCCCTAGCTCCTCCCAAATCTGCTTTCACTGAGCCGGTCAGGCCTGAGGCATCTGCCAGACGCTCCCATTGCTGCTTCATTACAACAGTGCCAGTACAAAGGAAAGTCAAGCCTTTACAACAGAGCACATGAGAGGTATCCCGTTGTGATGCTGATAGCAGCTCAGCCCTTTATCTCTGACTATTATATTATATATGAGAGACAAATGGTTGATAATCTAATTGATGTCTTGAGGGGAAAAGGGGCTACATTTTCAATGTATTCATTCCACTTCATCCAGATAAGAAACCCACAGATTTCACAATTCATAAGATTTGTGGAATTTAATTTAACTTTCTCAGGAATTCTCAATGGTATTCATCATCGGGCAAAAGATGCTGCCCACATAATCCCTTCATTCATGTCAAGAGGAATTTATTAGCGCAGTTTACGGCACAGATGTGAAAAACAAGTGATGTGTTCTCCATTATTTGGAGAGGTCACGGATGAAATCATGTTACAGTTTGATTTAATTTAACTTCTCAAGAGAGGACAGCTTCTCATAATAAAATTTAATATCTCAACTCGTACAATGAACAGAAGAGATAACAGTCAGGTGGTCAATGGCTTTGAGTCTTCCCATACATTTTGGTTAAGTGTGTGAAGCCATTTGTTAGAAAATGGGAGGTTGTCTGTCTGATGGACTGGCCATCCCTCTTAAGACATGTTCAACTAAAGCATTTGTCTTCTACTGGGACTTTTTTATTGAAAGTGCCTGCAGGCGGTGTGATCTCTGACCGTAAAGATTTACTGTAGTGGTGTAAGGGAAAGCAGACTGGACTGGGCCCTTGGGTTTGCCTCTTGGCTGGTGCTTCTTTAGAAATCAAACCATCACCTGTGTAATACGGATAACTTCATCTGAAGGTAGATTCAAACTAACGTGCTGGCGCACAGCAGCATCAACAGTCCATTCATCATGTGTCAGGAAGCTTTCAGGTTCAAATCTAAAACATTCAGCGTTTTCTTCTCAGTCCTGGGGTTGAAGACAGATGAGAAACAAACTTCTCCTGCTCACTCATTACTGGCTCTCTACATCTACAGACAACACCGCTGTAAATCCCTTTAGGTTGGGCCCCTGCAGCTTTGACTTACATTCCTCCATGATGCCCCCCGCCTCTGCTCAATCTGCTCCCGAGGCTCTCAGTAACTGCCTGTATCCACTTCAAAACGCTGTTGCTGCTCTTCATGGCTACAAAGGGAGCTCTCCACCCCCCCCCCCCCCCCCCCCCCCCCCCCCCCCCCCCCCCCCCTCTCAACCATACTTCAGCCCACACTACTCCAGCTAGTGTGTGTTACTTGGCGCTTCCATCTGTGCTGCTCTGACCCAACTATCGCTTTACCCCGGTCAAGAGTCTCCACTGCCGTGGCTCCCCCGGTGGTGAAATACACACCTCAAAAGGCTGTGACAGCTGCACAGTCGCTGTCCTTTCTCTGAGTGATGACCCACCGCTTAATATGCTTCAGCTTCATCTCCTTTTGCATGTAATGTAGTTTTGTATTACATAAACCACCACAAGAACTATGCTTTCATCTTTGGCGGGCTTAGGTTCAGATAGCCACGTTCCATTTTCGATTGGCCTTGGATCGGCAAAATATCTGGATTTGTTAAACTAAGGCGAATTACATCTCTCCTTGTCTTTTTTTTATTAGCAAAGACAAACATTAAAAAACATGCAGGTAATATTAGCAGTCTTCTCATTTATAGCTGGTGCTGTCAGTTAAAATGACCAACATCATGGGCAGTAGCTCGCAAACCTCACAGCTCTGATTTAGGACCTCCATTATTTGGATGAAGTAGGTTTTTTTCCCCCAGGTGTAAAAAGTAAGTGTTACATGTTACAGTTCTTATTTCAGTGTGGCCAAATATTCATATCAATCAACAATCAACATTTCATATCTTATATTCAGGTAGGAGCTACAGGTTGTGAAAATGTTGATTAAATACACTACAAAAAAACGGTAGCATTTATGGCTTTTCGCCCAGCAACGGATGACCACAGATCTAAAATGAATCCTTGAGTTGTAGTTATTAATAACTTGAGTTACTTGCAAAGGATGAAACCTAAACCTAATGAAATTCCATAAGGGATTCAAAAGGATTTGGATTGAACACTGGATGCAGTTTTGATAAAATGCGATCAAACTCCAACCTTAATCTTTAGGGTTGCAATGTCACTCAGTTCTGCGTCACTGGTGTCACATGATTTAAGAAATGTTACCCAGTTTTTCCATTTTCCAACCACTTCCATTTTTTTCCTCGAGTGTCAGCTATATTCCTAAAATATAGAAAGCCACTCACTCCATCCTACTCCACAGTGCTCATTACAGAGGCTCATCCTGCACTACACAGCCACTGTGATGGGTAAATGCACTTCCCCAAAAATTGCCGAGCTGAAAGCGTGAAGCCGCCTGCACATCACGCCTCTTCAGTGCAAAAATGTTGCTTCTAGCTTGTGTATTTTATTAATCCAATAACAATCTCCAGCCATTTTAGTGGTGGATCCTCTAGACGCAGACGGGAGACGCTGGCCAAAATTGCTTTTTTTCAGTTGCCAGGGCAACCACCACCCCCCACCCCTCCACAAAGTCAGGACATGTCACAGAGTGCCAGACACATTGTGGGCTCTTAGTTAATAATTCAGTGATAAATTAACGGTTTTGTGAGGAAAACAGGTGCCAGAATGTCAGAGGGCTTAGGGGAAATAACCCAGAAGAAGAGGGAGAGAGAGAGAGAGAGACTGAGACAGAGAGAGACAGAGAGAGAGGTGTGTGGGTGTGTGGGTGTTTTCCCCCCTCCAGCCTTGTGTGGAAGCACAAAAGCGGCCCCCTGAATACAGCCCCTAAATCCAAACTTGGACCCTGCATGGCGAGGAGTTTTTATGTAGTGGAGAACGCAGCGTAAAAAAAGCAGGGGGGATTGTAAAGGAGTAAAAAGCCAGGACTCAATAGGTATCTGCAGCATTGTCTCTGCACAAACGTGGGCTGCCCCTGAGGCCTACATTCAGCGAGGTCAAAGGTCAGGACGGCAGGGGGTGCATTCTTCACTCCCAGTGGCGTTTAGACTAGTCTGCCTGCCTCCCTGCCCCTTCCTCCCCCCTTAACTCCCTGTTCTTTATTTCTCTCTCCCCATCAGCCCCCTTCTCTTTATGAAAACTTACAAAGAGCAAAGTGTAAACCTATTACACACACACACAGACACACACACACACACAATGTCCACAATGTGGAAAAATTTTAAATTGCATCCTTTCCGCTTTTGCCTTCCACTCAAGCTAAACTGACATTTCAACCACTAAAATGCATCTTTTTGAAGACACTCTCCGTCCATAGAGAACAGAATGAAAAACACCAGTCCTCTCGACACTGATGTGGGATTATCATGGGATTTGAGGCATCTGAGTGTCATGTGATACATTTCTGTTGCGCTCACTTATCATGCTTTATTGTTGTAAACGACGATCCGTTGGTTTTATTGGCATTCATACAGATTTTTTTATTTAATAAAAGAGTCTGTTTTTAGAAACCAGTCCTTGAGTTCACCAAGCTTTAGGTACCTTTGCAATTCGAGCCCTCTGTTCTTGTGCTACATGTAGATACAGTTTTTATTGATAATGGGATAAATTTACCACTCAAAATTTGTAGTAATTTTTGAAACTATGTGTGCGTGTGTTTTGATTTTAGATTGTATCTTTTAGATAAAAAAATCAGGTTTCGCATTTTTAATCACTGAATGTTTATTTTGCTGGCTGAAATGTGAACTGATGCTGGCAGATTTTAGCAACATTATCTTCATGAGTTGGACGAAAACGCTATTGGCGTCCAACTTTAATGTTTTCAGGTGGCTTGTTTTAAAACAAGAACCCTGTAACAAATAGGGTGTTACATCTGCTCTTGCTGATGATTGTGCTAAAAGACTGAGGCTAAAGCTAAATGTCCCATGCAAAAAAATAGCATCGTCTACAGCATGTGCAAGACATGTAAATAAAGAAATGACATTGTTCTGTAATGCTAACTCACTACCTTCCCAAATCCATTAAAAGAGCAGGACAGAGCTGCAGACATTAGCCTATGTTAGTAGCATTCAGGAGCAGCTATAATGCAGTATAGAAATGCATGCAGTGTTTTTTTTTGTTTTTTTTTTAAATGCATGCAGACAGAAAACCTCAAAGTGTAATGACATGCTTGCAGTAATCCTAACACTGGTACAGTACTACAGCAACTAGAGTAAGCTAGTTAGCCCGACATGCTAACATTTAGATAGTCAAGCAATCAGAGTTGGCCAAAGTATTTTCAACAGCCATTTTTAGAAAGTAGGCTATAATGTAGATGAGGCTGAGTGACTTCAAGGTAACATTATTATTCCGGCCAATCTCTGCAGGTCAATCATTAAAGGCTACTGAAAGTACACCTCAAGTGAGCAGTAATGATTTACCTTTATATATCGTTTGACAGAAGCTTGTTGTGTGAACATTGTGTCACGATTTCTCAGGTGGGTGTAACTCACACCTTCTACATCAGCCTGCATATTATCAAGTCAAGGCCTGCACAGTCTAACAGCCAGATACAGATGATATAAAGCTGGTCTGGCTCTGGTCCAGCTCTATCAGTTACCTTAGCGTGACCCTCTGAGACGGGCATTTTACATTAGCAGTGATCGGCCAACTCATGACTTGGAAACCCCTTTGCATTTTTGGAGTTTGGTGTGTGCCAAAAGGTAATACAACACACACCCTCTCTCTCTCAGCTATAATCCAATACAGTATGGAATGGTTCTGCTGTTAACTAAAAAGTTAGATATGCACACAAACTGAAAACATCAGAAAATCATTTTGTATAGCTTCATTAAGTCAGGCTATTACATATTAATAATCAGACAAAACACACATTAAAATAAGCCTCGATTTTATGCATGTGCTTTTTACTTTTACTGCTCAATTAGTTACACTCAGCAAACAGACCCACAGCAGCCATGCATTAATTCTACCCATAAGGCTCCAAATTACTGTTTCTCTGGTACCCCAGTTTCCTGGAGTGCCAGCGGAGGGATTGGGGGCTGGGTGTCGGATTTAGACAGCTTCCCGGTTGTGACCTCTGTTTGACCCCGCATTTAACTCCCACTACTCCTCCTCCTCACGCTGGAGCCCTGGGAAGT
This sequence comes from Seriola lalandi dorsalis, assembly GCF_002814215.2. Taxonomy (NCBI): domain Eukaryota; kingdom Metazoa; phylum Chordata; class Actinopteri; order Carangiformes; family Carangidae; genus Seriola; species Seriola lalandi. The sequence goes on from NW_019524802.1 coordinate 226,378, forward strand.
CTGGCGAAGCTGCAGTTCAGTCCCTGATCGCATCACAACACATTAATATTTATGGAAATTTGAAGGGAACATTTCAGACACATTATCTGTGTTTTGTGCATAATCAGGCCAGCTCCAGATTCTATATGCTATAATCTATGTAGCACATCTCCACATTTGGGTGGCTGGTTAGTGCTCTTTAGCCAATCCATAGTGAGAAAATAAGCTGCATGGCTCTAATTCCAGTTTAAAATCGCTTTATAATGACATTCAAATGGTGAGCGTGTCATTGCATCCTGAGGCTGGTTTCACAAGGAGATTTTAGACTGGTCTGTGGTGTTGGGCCAGTCTTCAAGACAGTTTTACAAAAATAAAGACTGATTCATTTTAAAATTAAAAGTTATTTACCCAGAATTCATTGCAAAGTAGTTCTTTTTAAGATATATATATAAGAACTAGACATATTATGCAACAAATGAATTTATCTAGATGTATCTGAAGCCGCATTCAAAGTTTATCTTTGTGAAACCAGCCCCTGGCATCACTGAACAGAAAGCCAGCCAGACTGACGGCATGCAAAACACAGACATCATGTCAAAATAAAAGCGCCACTAGACCGTGCAATAACAACAATCTTACAAGTTCACTGCAAGCCACACGGCGCAAACTCTTGGGCTCATGTTCTCAATGTGTAGCAACTCAGTAAACAAGCTTTGTCCAATGCAATGGGCTCTTCATTGCATTGAAAAGCCCCAGAAGTGTAGGATGAGAAGATGACTGTGACACTGGGAAACATGAAATACAGATTGTACAAAGTGAGTTTGAGTTAAATATGTTTTTAGAGGTCGCTCACTTGGTCACCAGTGAATTTTGCATAATTTCATGTCATAATTCTGATTGGTTGGTTTGCCGATATATAGCAGCAGTCACATTGTGGGATTTTGGTCCTATATTTCTTACACTGTCATTTTGTCTTTTGCAGCCAGTCTTTGGTCACCACAAGCTTGTCATCCAAAAAAACAAAAAATAAATAAAAAGGAATGTAAATCTATTTAGATCTTGAATAATGTTCTGAACAGATCCAATAAAACTTGTACATGTACAATAAGTGGCATGATGTTGAGGCACTACGCACTTGGCAGGGTACCATATATTTCTGGTCCAGCTGTACCCTCAACAGTGAGGAGCTACATAAATCACAATGACACCCTGCGTCTGCTCTGCCTCATAAAACAATCGACTTCTGACAGAGGTAGCACACCAAGGCCTCAGCATGTGAACACACACACACACACACACACACACACACACACACACACACACAAACATACATATGTATACTATATATAGCACATACAAGCCTAACAACCACCTTCTGTCCCAGGAAACTGAGTCCATATCATCAAATCTCACAAATCTATCGTCTCCTGCTGTGGGCTATGATGCACAATGACAACCTGCCACACCAACAATCGCTCCAGTTTCCTGAGGGAAAGGGTGTTCTCGCTCGCTCTGCCCATTACCTGCTCTACAGTGATATTTGGTTACATGGTGACACTTTATATCCATCCATTAACCTGTTTCCTCCTCTAGCATTATGCTCATTAAAAGTCACATCTGTTTGTCTGTCGCTGCAGACCGTCCCAATGCCTTTTATAGCTGTGCTGTACATCTGGACCCCTCTCGTATCTCTCACAGCAACTACAGTATCTTACCAAACAAGCTTAAAAAAAAGATAGTGAAAAGGAGTAGATAAAAAGAAACAAAGACAATAGAAATAAAAAATTCATTCGAGAGGAGACAGACAGGCTTGGAACAGCAATAAAAAGACAGGACATAAAAGCACATTGTAAAAATGCTTCCCTGTACAACTCGGCTTTGAGAAGTGGTTTAAAAGATGCTACTGATCTGGCTAGCCTCAGTCCTGTCATATTGTTGCCAGACGTCAGCAGCCTCGACAGCAAAGACCAGGTCACCTTTTGTTATAAGCAGACAGAGTCCTTGGAACAACCTGTAGCACTGTGCCAGAAGACCTCAGGCAACGCTCCTGCTCATAAGTAGTTATAAAAAGGTCTGATGTGTAGCCCGGAGCCAAACCCCTGCTGAGCCTCAAAATAAACATCCATCAATTTCCCAGATACTTAAGGGCAGGACTGTGGTGGCGGCACAGCAAGCAAAGTGTCCCCCCCTCCCCCCTCTTACAACTCGCTTGAACAACCTCACCTGGCTCAGTTCAGTGTAGTGGAGCAGTGTCTTGGTGCCTGCTAGAACATGTGAAACCTTCACTGCACACTGAAGAATCAGCTCAACTCATGCAGCCACAATCTAATGTCTTATTTGTCCCCAATCCAGAGCTTATGTCCATCGGCAACGGTCAGATCAGTAAAACCTGGAGCTGGAAAGAGTCGTGCTGCATGTTTTAGTTCATTAACTACAAAATGCATGAACTTCACAAAATTGTAGGGCTGCAACTAATAATTACTTTCATTTTCAACAAATCGGACTATAAAATGTAAGAAAATCGTTTTCCCAGAGCCCAAATCACATCTTCAAATTGCATTACTATCACAGGAGAGTAAGGAAAAGCAGCAAGTATTCACTTTTGAGAGGTCAGACCCAGTGAATTCTTACCACTTTTCCTTAAAAAAAAAAAAACCCATTAAATGATTAATCAATGATAGTTTCAGCTCTACTATATTGGAGTCCATTTTTTGAAGGTTACCATATGTACAGTACTTAGACTTTTCTGTCCTGACAGGAACCATTTTCTCCTTAGTAGGCCTATCACAAACTCCCACCCTAAGGTCCGTTTAGTGGTTGTTCTGGAGATTTAAATCACATCACATGATCTTCATCTGCAGATGGAGTTTGCTCAGTTGTCTTGGAAATGTAGATGTTCAGATTTGAATTTTTTTTTTAGATCATTTGAAGGACTTCTTATCTTTGTTTGCTTAAAAGTAGAGGTTTGAAACTCCCTCTTAACCGTGGAAATGGCAGTTGGAAAAAAAAAAAAAAAAATCTAACATCAAAGTCCATACGCTTCAGGAAATGTAGATCCATGTCCTGAAGCGATTTGATATAATCAAAAGTTCCAATCTTGACCTTGAAAGGCAAATTTAGAACTTTGGACCTCAACAAGCTCAACAAGTTATTTGAAAATGAAAAATGGATGTCATGAATAGAATAACATGAATTTCAGCATTTCTTACACAACAATGTTGCTGTTCAACAACTATAAACTTCTCAGTTGGGGAGTGTCCTTGAACACATAAGGGACATTTCAAATCAGACCCTGCCCTCAACTAAATTACTATAAACAACATACGTAATGTCAGAAAATAAGGGTGATTAGATGTTGATAGTGACGGATTGTGCATCTCAAACAAGCTTCAAGTCTCTGCAAGTGGATTTTCAGCTTACTAGCAGATAAGAAATCAATCTCAAAACATACAGTATCCAACCGTCAGCAAGATTGTAAAAATTATGGAACTTGCGGCTAAATAAGCTAAAACATGCAAAACCAACGGTATGGTCCTTCAAGTTCCTTTAAGGACACTGTGATGACCGTGCATCTCAATGCTTCTCCAGTAACGAATAGCAAATCATAATATGACCGACAAGCATTTGAGTGCCCCTGATACTGTGGAAGTGGAAGTGTATAGTAGTAATCGTTTTTATCCCAAGCGCTAAGTGATAATCCGTCCCTCTTTCCTGCCAAGTCAATAAACACGAGTCTGACAGTACGGTTATTATATGACAGGAGTCACTTTACTTTGAAGAGTTGATACAATTTACAAAACCACACTTGTTGTCAAAATAGGCGTCGTCTCATGTGGCGAAACTCAAGGAACGCCTATAAAAAAAAAAGCGGGTTACTCTATGACGCATGCGTTGTGCTGCTCTTCACAGAAGAAGAGTTAAAAACCTTATTCAAGCAGCGTTACATGCAGCTGAAAATGTTGTGTTGAAAGGCAACACAAAAGGTGACACGGGGGTTTTAAAACTGTAAACAAACATCTGACAAGTGAGAGTGACCAAACAGCAGCAGCAGAGACAGACAGACAGACAGACGGATGGACAGAGAGAGGAGGGTTAAAGACATGAGTCAATTTTCAGGGTCACGTCACCCTGGTGGAGGGCTGATTGACAGGGCAGATCACAGGTTCAAAGTTCAACCCTTTAATAGTCTGGTTTTCAACAGCACGGGCTTTGTGTCAGCCGTTCACGCCTAACCTCCACACAACCCATGATCCTTCCCGACACCACTGTCTCAGCTTTTAAACGAAACTCCTACAGGGGGGGGGGGGACCTTTTTAAATAAACATTCAGTAATCTCCCCACTCACCACCTTGTAGACCTGAGGGCCTCTTGTAGAGGGATTTGTCTTGTACACACCTGTGAAGACTCCTCAGAAGGAAACACAGCCGAGATTAAAACAGTAGCTAAGGCTTTTTTTTTTTTTCTTCCCTTTTTGCTGAGTGTTTCCCATTCACTGAGGTAAAGCAAGCTGTCCAGCATCCGCACTTGAAGCTTCCACTGCATCAAAAAAACACGAGCGGCATCAAAGAATGAAATTGTGCTCTCAGTGGTGTGTTTGTAATTCAGCTCCACAACTCTGACAGCACAGATCTGAGGCCTCCCACGGATGCAGGCAGAGGTCACCAGCCCTCGCTAAGTCCTGGCTTCCTACAGACTCTTCTGATATCTTATTTCAGCAGTTCAAGGGCCTTTTAGATGAGATGAAGTAATCCTCAGACACAAATCCTTCACTCCATCCCAACACATATCCATTACTCATATACGTTTTTTTTTTTACTGTTTAAAAGCCGCAGATGCTTCAGCCACTGGTAATTAAAATACTGTGTCAGCGTGATAATGTTTGGTTGAAAGTAGCTGACTTGCAGCGGAGGCCGGAAATGAAGAACAATATGGAGGAAACGACAAGTCTGACACAGATTTAATGCTGCAAGTGGCTGGCAAGTGTCTTAGACCAATGAACATGCGGGACAGATCAGATGTCGGGTTTCTAAAATACCTCACCATATAAATTCCTGCAGCCGGCTGCATCAGCTATATGCAAGTACAAACATAGCTTCATTTGAACATGATGTGGGTGTCAGGCTATAAGTTAAGATGGGAGACACTAATAATGGAGCTGGAGGAAATGTTTCTTGGATATTTAGCCTACACGTTGAGCGGACTTCCTATGACATCGCACTGATGTTTACAAAGACACCGGGTTATTGCGCGGTACAATTACAGTTATTTGGATTAGGCAAGAGCACAGTTTGATTCTGTGCTGCTTTCCCTTGTTATAACATGTTTGTTAACAAGTGTTGACTTGAGATTGTTAATATGTTCCACGACCATATCTTCAGCTTAGAAAAGGCTCAACATACACAGAAACAATCAATAAATTGAAATACATACAAACATGTTAGCCGTTTTTTATTTTTATCTTTTTTATCTTTTGGACTTTGAACTTATTTTAACTGTTGGATGGTCGAATAGCTTCAGAAACCCCCTTCACCCACACTTTTCGGAAAGCTGGATTGTGCAGGGCTGCATCTGATTATTTCAATAAATTTTCCAAAAGGCGGCAATCTGACATTCACACCCACTTCACGCGGTAACCAGATGTGCAGAGGTGAAAGAGGAGCCAGAGTTTGAACTTCTAGCTCGCACTCTCTTATCTTTCATTCAAAATTATTTTTTACTTTTCATGGGATCGACCGAGTGCAACACTAATGCGACGTCTGCCAGGAGAGACGGTCTGAAAATATGCACCGTCATCTCCATTTTTTAAACAATACAACATCTTCTTCCCCCCTCTCTGTGATGGCTGGCTCTTCCAGTGTCGCCGTTCGGAACAACAATTAACACTTTTGTTTTCCGACGTGCTCGGACAACACGTTTTATGAAGCACTACTCTTTTAGTGGAAGCTAGCCTTTACTGTCTGTGACTACTCAGTAGCAGCTTTCTTTCCCACTTTACCTGAATGCTACATTGGATCGAACAACACTTTCTGCAGCGATGTTTTAAGTAAAGTCTACTTAGCTAAGTAGTAGCCAAGTAGTGCAGGGAAACTACAAAAAATGGTCAGTTTATTGGAAACTAATTAGTTCAAACATAGCAGTTAGTGTTGACTTTACACTGAAACTTGGGATCAAACGGTTCAGCTGGTGCAACAGGCTGCTGGACCCCCCCCCTCACAAATCGAGCTTTGATCTCAATCCTACAACAATGTGTTTGAGATATATCGTATGTTTCTGCTGAAACAGACTTTTCTGCAGCACATAACCAATATATTTTAATAGCTGCAGCTCCATAAAGACGAGATGGTGAGTCTCCCTTTTTAATTATAGTCCATCTCCAGTGTTTTAAACATTTCAGGCTGCACAGCAGAGCAAAGCAAAGCAGACCTTGGTCTCAGACTGCTTCACAGTGATTTGTAATCAGGCTTAACATTCAAAAAGGAGAGGAGACTCTTTTAAAGCCTGCCAATAATAAGGTAGAGTAAAAAAATAAAACAGCCAACATGCGCAACTGATCTTTATCTGTATGTTCAACATCATCTGCATCCTTTGGAGAACACAATAAAATACTGGTCAAACAAACAAATCCAGAAGTGAAATTAATGACAGGAGTTACCCCTTCCACACTACGCATTTGGGATTATTCATGCAACCTTTGCAGTGAGTAGAAAATGGAGTCCGGTTCAATGGTTCAGAGGGTGGGGAAGGTTTGTCCTTTAGTGCCTGGACTTCCTCCAACAGCTTTCTGGACTCAGCTACAGGAAACCTGCACAAAACTGCAGCCAGAACAAAATGGAAGAGGAGGAGGAAGAAGGGCGAACATCAAATGACTTTCCTAAAGCTGCTTGTGTATCAAAAAACGCAAACTCTATATCCTATACCGTCATCGGAGTTAATAAGCATCTCGCATAAGGAAACATGAGTAATCCAAATTTCCTGAGAGAGTGTTCCACAGGCAAAGATAAAGCAAATATGGCATCCAGCTAATGAGAAAACCCTGAATGCATTATTGTCCTCTGCTGGTTTTGAAAAGCTGTCCAGGGAAATGTGATTAATGTTTTCCACAAACTCAGAGGAGGAAGTCCCAGGAGATTTAGACAGAAAGAGAGAGGGAAAGAGAGAGAAAGAGAGTTGCACTTTTCAAAGTAGTCAAGAAGTCAGTAATAGGCTATAGCATTAATCCATTGCCAAGAAAGGAGGCCCTCCCATTAATATGAGTCATGGAAGACCACAAGCAGCGGTCATAAAAATGCAACAGCCAAGAGCAAATTAAATGTCAAAACAAGAAAAAAAAAAAAAAAAAAAAAAAAAAAAAAAAGAGGAGGGGACTGAAATAGATTTACAGGCACCTCTGTAAAAAAAGACAATCACCAGCTTTTTTTTTTTTTTTTTGTCTTCTTCATGAGTCCAGATGTGAACGACACCGTGCAACGTCATCCCTGATCCTGACAGCTCGGATCGAGCTGCACAAGGAGACAAAGAGGACACACATGGGTGAGGTGCAGCTCTCCCTGCGTCTGTGGCAGCCTGGAATGTGCTGTGGGTTTACTGGGTTTATAAATAACCGTCAGAAACAGGCAGACACAAAAGGCGCTGCTGTTCTAAGCCGGACCACTCTTGCAGAGCAACCTCTCCGCCCTCCTGGTTACTACCAGCGTCTCACCGGAGCAGTTAGCACCAGTGCCCGACCCACCCAGCCTGTCTGCATGTGTATATCCCTGCGGCTCCTGCATCACCAGCGCCTTTTAGGTCTGAACACAGAAAAGAATAGTCAAAGCAACCTTTAAGAGCACACAAGGTGGGGTAAAGAAAGACATTTTTTTAAGGATTAATTAAGAATTGTTTAGTCCAGTGGTTCCCAACCTTTTTTTTTTCTTCAGAGCACAGTTGTCAGATGAACTCATGTACTCCTTTATCAACATAATCCTTTACAGCCGAAATGTGCTGATTTGTATTGATTTTAAACTGGATGTTATTTAACACTAATCATGATATAAAACTTAGTACTGCTACAATAGTCTTTATACATGAGCCGTTATAGTCGGTTTGGTCAAGTTTGCTTTTTACTACCACAGAGTAGTATAAATTAATATTCATTATGCCGCCAAATGCTGCTTAAGCCTATCAGCACCTGCAGGTAAATCTCTCTGTATCCCTCAGTACACTGGAGTTTTAAATGTAGTGTCTGTGGCGACTCTCCCACGCCGTGCACCAGAAGTGATGAGTTTTACTTCAACACACGAGCTAAAGAGGGCGTTCTGTTGTCCATGTGTACACTGCAAACATGCATCTAAGAATTTAATTAAGCACCAGGCAGAAAGCTGCATTATTTTCTCCGACATTTATTATGTGGCCCCCTTTGCAACACGGTACAACATGCTGAAGTTTCCTTGATGAAATACGTGGGTAGGAACCTTCAGCATGTTGTACCATGTTGCTCCGGGGGACACATTAAAAGTCCCGGAAAAAACACGCAGCTGTCTGTCGGGTGCTTGTGTTCAGCCTCCAGATATGTTTGCAATGTACATACAACAGACAACAGAACATGGTGTCAGAAGCTTCAGCCATAGTTGCATTTACAAACCGTCTGAGGAGCGCTGCGTTTTCAGCTTCAGGTTGGAGGCTACAGTGAGTCGCTATCGGAGAGTGACGAGACGGCCCGGGGCTAGCTGGTTAGCGTGCTAACTTCAGTAGAAGAAAAGACGCGATAGAGACGAGAGTTACCATCGGCGTTGTTTTTCACCACTGGAGACAGCTCTTGGTGAGTAAATTAATGAAGTTTGCTGATGCTGAACTTGCAACGTTTCATCCGGAGTGGTAAGTAAACAGCTGTTAATGCTAACTCTAATAGCAAAACTTACAAGTACCAATAGCAATGAAGTAAGTTTTCATGCTCTTACAATTGCAGGCTGTGGCTACAGGTGTTACAGCTGACTCAATATTCTTTCAAATTATTCAAGATGCTCCACAATCATTCCACGTACTCACAGGTAACTGCAAAAATACCATCTGGTGTACAGAGATACAACCCGTCTGACTGCGACCAAAATGCAAGACAACAAATCAGCTCAAACAGGAAATAACAGTTTCGGAAATAACGAGACAATGTGGCTGTAAGGATTTGGTTGTGTAGCAAAATGGCATGAAAAGTGGCAGGCAGTCTTTTTGAAAAGAGTGCCTGTGTACAAAACTATGCAGTGCGCCAGAGCTGATAGGAACAGATTATGACGAGAATCAATCCGTGCCGGCACATTACAGCCTTCATCCCTTTTCTCCTGGTTGCTGGGGAGCAGGATCCTGCTGCTGCCTGCGCCTGGAACACGACCAAGATAGAAATCAGGCTAGTTTTTTATCTCTCAGTCCTCTGGTTACCTTTCCAGTCCTCCATACCTCCCTTCCCTCCACAGCCCCTCTAAATGAAGGACTGTAATGGCATGCATTGAACATGCTGGAGAGGTGGGGAATGAGGGAGGAGGGGGTGAAAAGGTGATGGGCTGCACAATAGCCAGTCACACCGCATTTAAATGCTTTTTCTCCAACACACAGTAAAAATGGAAAGTGAGTAGCGCTGGACAATATGTGCTTATGTATGTCCTGTTCTTTGCGCTGTGGAAAATTGGATTGTAATGCCGATTCTGCTCTCCAGTGTGATTTGTCAGTGACACAGTTTTCTCTCAAAAATACCACAAAGAAAATACATCATCTGAACCAGCTCTGTTTTCCCTGGCCAGGAAACAGGGCTCCTCTCCTTTTAGGGCGCTAACGGAGAGTCAACAATGACATGGAGGGAAAACAACAGAGACTGAAAATAGATTTGTCTGCGTCAAATTTATCATGTCTGTTAACACCTGAAACCAACTTTTTCCCTTCCTTGAAATGAAAGAGAAATATATTCCACAGCAAGGAGCCATATACTGACGTTTACAATCAGTCAGGTCTCAGTAACAGGTTCTTTGTTAAGAGTTCAAACAAAATAAAAAGACTTATACTACCTATTTCCAGCACAATCAAAACTAGAAATACCCCTGTAAACGCTAACTTCTTGACATTTAGCCATTTTTGCGAAGACTGGGCTTTTATGGTTTCTACACTGGCTGGATGAGACAATGTTTATAAGGCAATGTGTTTTTGATGGGAACATTTCCTGGTGGAGAATTTCCAATTCTTCCTGTGGGTGTGATGTGATCGACAGCGAGCGGAGTACAGCTGTGTTGCATGCACTGATGTGAAAATAGTCAACTTGAGTAAAGTGAAATAACAATACAAAACGACAGAACTCTCGAGTGAGCCGAGCCAAACCTCAATGTTTGATGTGATGGATTATCTACCTCTGGCAATCTTCACATTTGTGGTGGCTTGTTTTCATGCAATCAAGTCAACGGCTTCCTCTGAAGGTAGGAAAATAAGGCATCATATCGCCATCTCAACTGACTGTGTTCAAACAAAAACTACGCATAATTGAGTTTTATCGACCCGCAGAAAATTAATAAACAGGAGGGTTTGCTGCTTTTTCGCTATTTTAAATAATCCTAAATTGAATGTTTTTGGGTTTTTGACAAAATAAGCAATTCTGGGAACTTGTGATGGCTATCTTTCAATTTCTTCTGACATCTTAAAGGAATCTATTTCACCAGGGGGACAGTCACACTAGAAACAAAGTTGTCCTTAAATGTTCCTCTTTGCATTCAGCAATTGTGTGGTCGCTGTAGCCCACTTTGTACTCTCTACAGGTCCTTTCAAAGCGATCAGCTCCTCAGCATTTAGTGGCATGCAGAGTGTTGTTACTTGGCCGAGACAGATGCAGCTGCTCGATGTAGAGCGAATCTAATTAAATGCTGTTCCACATTAACAGGATTGAGCGAACCTACAGAATTTTTCCTTCTCCCTCCGGCCTGTGAGTGGCACTCGGTGTAATGCATACGAGCAGGAACCTGACGAAGTGTTTCCTAGAATATACACGCATCCTGTCAGACGCAAGCGAAACGGACATCCGTACACACAGATGACCGGTACGCATTGTGCCTCGGGGTGGTGGAACATGGCGGCGTGGCGGCAGCGTTACAGTTACACAATAGGCAAGTGAAGAGATCGTCACAGTGAAGCTGCTTTTCAAGGCTTAGGGTGTTTTCGTAGCCCTGGGTGATATCTAGAGGTGTAACCTGTAATGTCACTCTCAGTCTTACTCTAATTACAGGTTTAGCTCCACCTCATTCATCTGGATTGAACTTAATATATTCCATCTTTGCCTGCAGTCATTTTGTTGTCACTAGGCTTTAGGGCTTTGGATCAAAACCCATGTAGCTCATATTTTGCTCTGTCTGCTGCCAAATACCAACCAGGAAACTGTGGTCTGTCAAACACACAGTATATGTGGTGGCCTGCAGAGCACAGTGTTTGTGAGTGGTTGCATTCCCCAACATAAACTACCAGCTAAATCTGAGTGCCGACTGTGGGTTTGCTCATAGAGGATGAAGCACGACTCAGTGAGAGCAGACAATGAGCTACATGCTAATTAACAAACACCATGTGTATGAAATCATCACTGCTTTACTCAGAACAAACTGTGCAGCGTGTGGCTCTGACTTCTAAACAGTCTAAAATGGACAAAACAAAAAGTATGATGATATCCAAGCTGAGAGATTCGAGATATAAACAGCAGGCCAGTGTTCTTGCAAATAGGGAGTCTGCTGCACGACAGGCTCTCTTTCGCTCTCTGTTTATGTGCTCACTCACATTTGTTGAGACAACAGAACGACTGGTCAAGATCTTGGCGGCCGCGGCTCCACATGACTGACTGCAATGACCGGGGTAGAAACGCGTTTGCTCAAATAATATTTAAAATTTCTGACAGATAACCTACCACAAGCAGACGGCACAGCCTGCTACGTGTCACTCCTGCTCACCCCGAGCTTTATGGACCCGAAACATTCCCTGCCATTTCATTTACAACTATACCATAACAGCCCACTTTAAAAACAGCTTGAATTCAATCCACCTCTCCCAGGGCGACAAGAACAAGATATCTAAAAGAAATGGCCCAGAGGTCCTGACATTAATAGTTTTCTCACAGTTTTTACTGTATCTCTGCTTTAGCTGAAATGTGTGCCCTAAGGCACACCTGAATTACACCATCATGAATGTACTCAATAAAAACAAACACATGCAGATACACATTAACCATTAAAAATAAATAGATAAACAGTGGTTTGTTGGCAATTGCCTTTATCAGAGAGGCCCAACACAGGTCCATAGAGACTCATAAACACATTATAACCCACAATATTCTGTACGTGCTGAGTGGCACAAATAGTACGTGATTTGTTATGTTTACTTCCTTACACGTAGTAGGCCTAAAGCGGAGAGTAAAGTTAAGCCAAACCAAACAAAATCGTGCAACACCGCCTCCGTCACTTCTCACTTGACGCTGTGGGAATATCAGTGCTCGCAGACTAGCGAGTAGCGTGCTTGTCAGCAAACATTGTGTAAACAAGATGATTTTTCTGCTAGCCAGCACTTTGTCAGCATCTGTATTCTTGGAGGCGAAGGACATACCAAAAGAGAGATCACAAAAACATTTGACATTGCATTGCTGCGGTTCTGCATTGCCTCCCATCCCGCAAAGCTTTTGACAGGTGATTCGCTCACATCCCAGGTCACCAGGTTTTATCGCCATCTGCCCATCAAATTAGTACTGTGTTCGTGCAAGAATATTTTGGGCAGATTGTCACACTAAAGGATATGGGGTCAGCAAAAGTCTGGCATTCCTTTGTCTGGGGACCATGAGCATCCACAGCAAATTACAGGTTATTTTGGCCATTTATTTGTTTAGATTCTCGTTCATGAACCAAAGTATAATTTTTGGCCCACTATTACAAGTAAGCATTAGGATTCATCATCTTGACACCAAGAGTATCCACACTTTTTGGCAAGAGTATTAGGTATCTTAAAATTGTTTTCAGCTTTTTGTTGATGAGCCCTTTTGTCTCTGACAAGAAATGAATCTGGAGAGCAATTCTGCGTCATGATCTTTTTCCCAGAGGAATACAATGTTCACTTGTGCAGCCCACCAGATCAGTCTGGGTGGTCCAGCCAAGTGAGCAGCAAATGGACCAGCCTGGACTGGTTTAGCTCAGACTGGACTTTTGTATAGGACACTTTCTTTTTTCCCCTCCAACCCATTCCTCCCTGGTGACATGACAGACCTGACAATGCCACCATTTTGTCATTTTTAATGAGCTCACAAACGCCCTGAATTGCCTTAGTGTTTCCACAAGGAGATTCAGTCAGCAATTTTCATACATCACACAACAAAAACAAACAAAAAAACCCCCACTCCAGCCTACATGGAATTACTGTTGTGTATGAAGACAAGAGGGACATGATGCAATGCTGCTTTTATAATTGATTTTCTTCTACAGTCCATTCCATAATGGTCCACAGAAATCCAATAACCACTAATTGCTCCTCCAAACATGAGCGCCTGGCTTGTAATGACTCCATGTCTTTCACACTGTGTCAATTCTTTCTTATGTCTATAACTACAGTTCATCTCATGCCTCAACCATGTAATGAATTCACAGTGCAGCGCCCCTCCCTTCTTTAGATCTTAATGATTAAGTGGAGTAATTGCCCAAGATTGCTCAGGGTGCACTCGCCCATTAGAAGCCCACCAGTCTGGTCCCTTAGCAACACAAATCTGCAGCCTGAAGATGATTCCCTGTGTCAGTCAAATTGCAAGCACAGAGTTTTATCTGTTATGAGACCATCTATCCTCCAGAGCTGTAGCACTTTGTCAACAGACTGTACACTCCAAGTCAAAGTCAAACAGGAGCAGTTAACATGATGCTTTAGGGAGAAAACACTGCTTTTCCTGACATACATACCTTAACCTATAAATCTGTCTCTCTGTTTGCGTAGTCACATGAACCTCTTAACACACCCACTCACCAGAAAAGAAAGAAGTGTTGCAGGCATAGATCAGTTTAAAAGCACAGCCTATTTTCCTAATTGGGAGAACCTAAAAGCAGTCCATACAGCAAAACATCTGTGTCTCCTTTCTCTGGGAAATCCTAACATCTAGAAAAAGGCACTGGGAGGTTTATTTGATTAATTCCAACCAGCTGCTTAATTTCTGCAGCGCCGTGTTCCATTAGGCCATGATGAGCAGCACAGAGCCGGGCTTTAGAGGAGTGAAAGATTTAGCAGATATCCTGGTCAAAGATCCCTTTCATTGTACTAATGGTATCTCAGTCTAAAGGCGGCTGCCTGGTGGAAAAAAGGATACTTTGAAGAGATTGGGGGAAGCAGAAGACAAACAGCGACTAGTTGTATTTATATGTGATGCTATGCTTAATCATCATCATCATATTGTATGGATTAAAAGATCACTGAGTGATAATATTAGGAGCACAAACAATCCTGTAATCATTGTCTTGATTAGCAGATGAACACTGTCGTACTAATGACTTCCCCTCAAATCAGTTTATATAATGTCGACATTGAATTCATTAAAAATGGGCTTACTTGTCATTTCTGGGTACAAAAGCCCATCTCACATGCACCGGCTAACTGCAGCTGATGCTACAGCACTACAGCATGAGCTCTGCTGCCAAATATGGACAAATAATGCAACATAACTACACTTGATTGCTCCACGTATTTTGGAAAGATGATAATTTTGCAGATCAGATTTTTCCCTGATCGCAGCACGTACACACACACACCGAATATCTTATAGCATACATCAAAACAAACAGCTGGAAAACATGGCTCCTTTAAGGATTCTGAAATCACAAAGGGAGTGAACAGGCGGTTGAGCGGGGACTTTATCAGTGGTAATGGCCCATATTGAAATAAATCTCTGGAGCAGGAGTGTAGTATTGATGCTTAACAAGCCCTGTCGAGAGACGGCTTTGCATACATTGAGCAGCATTGTGGGAGCTGATGAGGTACCGCTCCAGTACTCAGCAAGAACAGGGTTTGCGTCGGCCTACAATATCCAAACACACACACACACACACACACACACACACACACACACACACAAAGTCACTCTTACATGCATCACCTGAAAAAGCTAAATAGTTTTCACTTGCAGCACCCTAATAATTAATACCATTTCAACAGCAAAGCTGCTTTTAGGTATACTCATAAAGCCTGTTAGCCCCATGTATCAGCATGCTCTAATTGTTTGTTTGAAGTGGATTTCTTGAGTGTCACTGCCTTTCAGCCCCCCCCCTCCAGCGCTTGCTCTCACTCTGACAACGACGCTTGTTGCGGCCCGGTGCAGAGGGCAGGAATCACTCAGCGAGGGCTGAAATGAAAAGAGCAGCCCTTGTACGGTTGGCACAGGGCAAAACGCGAGAGCTGCTGCGAGCAGGGGTTGACTTCACAAGCAAGCCCTGCTTTAGTTCCCACCACGAGCAGCACATCAGCGGTCCAGGGCAGCCAGCCGCCAAAGCCTGAAACCGAGCGCCAGGCCCCCTCCCCCCTGCTCCTCCACACCGCCTCACCCCCAAGCCGGCCGGCTCCCCAGCGCCCAGCCTTGATCTACAATTACCACCCGTCACTTGGCATTCCATTGAAGAAAAAAGGCTGTTTAATGCTTAAAAAGGGATAAATGGGTGAATAATTACATTTTTAATCAAGCTGAAAGAATCTCTTTAACAATAAAACAGGGGAGGGCGACAACTGAGGGAGAGATCTGCTTATTTGGAAGGATGAAGAAAAGATCCACCCCCACCCCCCAACCCCCGTGATAAGAAGCTTCAACTGTATTGAGATGTTTAACCTTAAGTGCTTCTGTGCTGCCAATGAATATCCATGTGAGAGATTCTCTGTTGAGTCCTTCAAATAGCAGAATTTACAGAATGACAACAGGAACGAGACAAAATACTTCATGAAGAGAGAAACAACAAGGCTTTTCAGTTCATTGCTTTCCTCTTTTTTCCCCCCCATCTCAGCATCCTTTGGACTGAGACTCCATGTTGAACAGAATTATATCAAAGCAGGTGATTAACATTGCATGACAAACACGCTGCATCCTGAGGTGGAGCCCATAGTGTTGCTGCCTTAAGACGCCAAAAAGAAAAAAAAAGTGGAGCTATAGCTATGATCCTGCGCAGCTATTAAATGTGCCAGCTGCCATCAAGGTGCACAAATAAAATAATAATGTGAACAAAAATGGCATCACACTGTGGCATGCAGCTGGGAAACCAAACCTGTATCTATAATTCATCATCCTCTAGTGTTCAAATACAAGTTTTAGTTAAATATCTGAAACTATTTCAAAGATTTCAAAGTCAAAGTATTTCACTTCCATATAAGCAGCTTTGTAGTATTTCCAAACAGTTAAATTTGCAGCAGCTCTCAGCACAATTGGTTGATGTTGACAACACAGCGGGGCGCCTGGCCTTTGGAGGGAGCTTGTTGGAGAGAAGTTTGAGAGAGGGAACCGGCTGGAGGAGGGAGGTGGTAAAGAGGATTATGAGGGGCCAGCGACGAGGGGGCCATTGTTAGAGCCTGAGAAAGTGTGCAGGGTGGCACACACTCTGGAAATGAACCCGAAACTTTGGCCCTCCTGATTAATCTGAGGAAACTGTGTGAATACAGGTCTGCGCGATAATGCGCGCTCCTCTGTCATAAGCACTGAAATTACACTGATGTCCATGTCTCCGTGTGTACACAGGAGAATTTGTGAAGGCACGCAATCTACAGTATGTGTTGAGCACAAGAAAATATACATATAATGGGAGCAATGCCGTATTCGAATGAACTGCCTGTTTAGCATTTCGGCCAAAGCGGCTGCCTGTTGGAGTGTTTCCATTTTTTCAGGGGCTACATTTGGCAGGCTGAGATGACAGAGTGCTGCTCATCTGGGAAATAGCTGGGCAGGAGGATGTTGCTGAGAGGCAAAACCCACCATGTCTGTAAATGCAATTATCAAAAAGACCTTGAGTTGGGGCCATGAATGATGAATATATGCTGCTATTAAAGCACTACAAATTTGTGACAAAAGAGAACCCACTGCTGTTGTTATTACACATTAAAAAAAGGCCCTGAAAACACATTTTCTCAATCTTCTGACTTCCACCGATGGAGCACCAACATGAAAACACAATTTTCCTGCAAGGGTTATAAAAGGTTTTGGTTATTTCATGTTTTTTTTTTTTTTTCAAAAAAGGCTTCTCACTGGTTTGAGGATGCAACACATTCTGTGCAATAATCAGCTTTAGCACCATCTGAATGAAATATGACAGCTGAGTGGCTGTTGCCAGGCCATTGTCAAAACAAGTCTGAGCAAACCTCTCCCACACAGTCACGATGAAGCAACAACTTTTTAATAAATATTAAGTGAGGACTGAAGACATTTTCTCCCCCAAAACGTATTGCTTATTATGTCATGAATATTTATGAGATGGAGAAATACTACTGAATACTACTTAAGTTTGAGTTTTCAGGGGCTTTCACTTAAGAGCTGCTTTGGGAGTTGTATTCACCTCATGGAAAAAGCAACAAAACATCCAAATGTCAAAAAAAAAAAAAAAAAAAACCCCTGAGGAGAGTATCATCAGGAGGAGGAAAACACATACATGGCATAAATAGAAGGAAACTTGACCCTGTTAGCTCGTCCTGCTCTCTTTTGTGTTGGAGGGTAGAGGACACTGCTGCGGGGGCGGAGTCTATAAAAAACAACATAGCAAAATGGTGTGAGTGCACAAGTGTATGTCCAACTCCCTCAGGTTGATAATAAATCTTCTGAGTGGTCCTGTCCACACTTAAGTGTCTGTTCCCGCTCCGTGTCACAGCCTCTGACCATTAAACTTTAACTGTATTTACTTTTCAAAATGGCACCACAGTCCAGAAAATCCCTGCTAGGTAGTTATGGCTCTGCTTACTAAAAAAAAAAAAAAAAAAAAAAAAATTCTTGGAGCTACATTACATCCTTTGAAATTCTTTCAACAGCAAAGGAAACAGCTGCAGTTGTATGGTGTTGACTAAGCTAGCATACTGCAGTAATTATTTCAGTCCTCATGCTGGCATCCTTCTACAGCTGCTCACACTTCACCACTGGCAAACACAAAAGCAGGCCCAGGATCGTGGTTGAAACCTCGCTCTTGTTTCTTGTCTCTCAATCTGTTAACTTTGTGCCAAGTACACAAACTGTACTAACCGTCGCCTGTACCACTAAACCCCAAAACCACCAGCATATTTTCCTCTGGCATCTATTTAAAACAGGCTGTGACTGGAATGCATTTCCATTGTGCAGATAAAGAAGCGTTATCTGTGTGTCTGCCTAATGAGGAGCGGTAGAAAGTGTTATTGTATGGTATAAATGCTGCACAAAATCAGAAGTTACGTTCATAATCACAGCATGGGAATATCAAAGCCGAGTGTGAATGAATGAACATCAGAAGCACGATAATCGGAGGAACTTTACATGGAATATTATGACACGTAATGGCTGCAATTTGAAGATCAAAGACGGTGCAGATCACTGAAAATGCACCACTTCCTTCCTTCTTTTCATTGCCGTCTTGCTGAGAAACACGTGGTTAACAAAAACAGGAAAAATGGTTGCACGGTTGCCTCAGACTCCTCTGGCTTATTCTGATGTGCTGTTGGCGATAGCAATCGCCACCCCCCCCCTCTAAAAAAAACCAACAACAAATAAAAACAAATCATCAAGGAAGAGGAGGCAGACTAATTAAAAGATGACTCTAGGACAGCAGGTTTGGTTTTCAAGGCCAACATAACTCAAGGGTCTCACAACGGAAGCAAAGCTGAATGGATAAAGGAAGAGTGAAAAAAGACCACCCTCAACAGGAGGCCGTAAACAAGTAATAATAGAGTTGAAGGCTGTTCAAGTGAGGCACAGTAAAATAAGACCAAACGGTAGGAAACCCATGCGACAACTAGCTTGTTTTGTGTTTTTCCATTTCAAACAAAAAAAAGGACTTTAAACATTTAGCGTATACCTTTGGCAGCACGGCTCCCGTTTCATTTCCTGAAGACATCATGAAGACACACAACCTCAAGATTCACGGCACTACTGTGATGCCAGAGGACACGGTTCAAAGTGGTCACACTCGAGAAATCCCAATGTATTATTACCTAATATTCCTGGGCAATGTGTGGTACACCCATTTCTCAAAACTGGCAACTAACTGGCCGCAAACGACATGCAATCTGTTATCTCTATCCATGAACTTACATAAACCACGCTGCTTTCCGGGGAAGTATTCAGAGCTTTGAGGCCACGCCAGATATTTAACTTGGCTCTGCTTTCAGTTTGAGAGAATGGATAAAGGACGAACATGTAAAAGGAGGCTTCGAAAGCGAGAAAGTGTAAGGCCAGATACATTTCCCTTCTTTAAAAAACAGCCCCACTTTTATTCCCAAAGCATTATACATTGTTTATACCTGAAACTGTCAAATCCTTCAGTACTGTCTTGTGGGAAAGGCTGTGACCATTAAAAAAATAAAAAAAATAAGAGAGATCACCAAAAATAGCCTGTTAGCACTAGTGATGTAAAAATACTGCCTTGATATTTGGTGATTATGCTCTGATGCCAGTAATTAGAGAGGGTAATTACAGTACACATTATGAACATATCTCCACCCCACTGACAAGTCCCTACCCACATTTTTTCCTTCCACCACAACAAAGTCAAGAGGATTCCTCACACTCTCTCAGCCGCTAAAGCTCAAGTAAGTCCAACTGAGGAAAAGCAGAGTTTCTTAAAGCACCTGTGAGAATTTCAACAGCCTTGCAGAAAGACTCTGACTAATATGTCTCTGTCTACTTCTTTCCTTTATAAATGGATCTTTGGACAAGGTTTCTATCTGCACTTCATCTCCACTGCTCAGACAGCGAACACCTGGAGCAACAGAGCGACGAGGGGAAGCGATGGAGTGATGAAGATGCCTTTGTTTCTCAAGGGGTTCGGCCACACAGCAACCACTGCGGACAGGAGGAGGGAAATGATTCCACATGTAGGGTTTTCAGATACAATGAGCTACTCTTTGCACTCGGAAAAGGAAGCAGAGATCAAAACTGTCCCTCTTGGTCCGGGTCTCACCTTTCTCTTCCAGCTTAGTTTCATTCATACCAGGAAAAACAGTTACATTTTCATTCTCAACAATAATTCTTTAGTTTTATTCCCCGGCTTTCAGTCTTTTAAAAACATAGCACATACCTCTGGCTCTTGTTGTGCGCTATAATTATATGATGAATGAAAAGGGAGAAGGGGAATAGGTATAGGACTTGGCAGAAACATTGACATTCCCGATATGATTCCTTCATCTGGCCTTTTTTCCTGCCTCAGTTCATCAGCTTTGCACGTTTCTATGGGGGATTGTGTTCATACAAACAGTTGGCTATTGACGCGGCTACTCTAAAGACACTTAATGGTCTCAGTGTAGTGTATATTCCAGCTTTTGGAAAAAGCAGACCCACTGACCACAACACAGATGGGGGTTGTCAGAGCAGAACCTGCTACCTTTGGACTTAAAGAGCACACCTGCTGCTTCCAAAACCACCAGCGCTGTCAAATGAGCAGGTGGCGAGTGACATACTGGTGAGCTGTGGAGCAGAGGGAGGGTTAAGTATTTTGTCTGGGTTTACCCACTCCCTACACTCGCACGGTCTCCCGACTCAATTTAACGCCTCACAGGCTGCAAGTCACACCAGCAGGAATGGTCTCACTTTAACCTTGCATGTTTTCTGCAAAATTCATTTCCTCCAGAGAAAGAAACCATAAAAGCCACGAGCCTCGAGTCACATTCACATCTAGGATGGATAGAAAAATGTCTGACTAGGACATCTATAAAAACATACACAGTAGTAACTTTATTTCAGGGTGAAACGCTATATTAAGCCATTTTTAGGCAATTGCGGATAAGATTAAAAAGTTGCAGTTATAATTTTGATTGCACTTCACAAACAAAGTGTGTGAATACTTGATCATCAACATGGGCTTCTTCAGGGGAATGGTTAAGCTTTAACTTTTAAATGAACAGTGCAGATATTATTGCCAGTATCATATTCCCTCTCTCTCTGCATATGGTACTCCTGATGTCAGATGATTAGCTGCACAAGGATTCGATTTTTGAGCCTTTATTATTAATCATCATGAAGGCAAACTTTAAATTATAAACAGAGTGTAACTGTTATAATTTAAATTGTTGTGAGGGATTGCTGAGTCTGTGGAATCATGATCATTATGCAACATTGTGCACTGTTAATGTCTAAAATAACCAGATGGGGATATCTGTTGTTGCTAATGCAGCACATTAAATACCTCAAGACTTATTTCAGCTCTCCAGTCATCCTCACTGATGTGCAACTCTGCGTATAAGGTCCAAGATGAACATAGATAATAAAAAAAGTTGAAAGAGCTAGTCACAGCAGTATATATCATCATATGGCTGAAACTTAGGCTGACCAGATGTTATTGTCCACATTCACACAACAACTGTTACTAACTGTAACCCCCCAACCCCCAACCCTCAGTATCTGTAGTTTAACCAAACCCCTGCCAGTCTCCTGGGAATAAACACACCACATGCTGTCATGATTTGGAGGTCCCTCTGGCTCAAGGTCCATGTGCAGTAACCCTGTCAGCCCAGTTCAACATCTGAAGTAATGTTTATACAAACCCAATGTAGCTGCCACAGAGACAACCATGAAAGGGAGTGGGGGTCGGGGGCAATATGTAAATCCAGAAATGTCCCTGAAGTCCTGTTACTTTCATTTGGGTGTGCAGGCACCCTGACGCTCGCTTACTCCACCGGGACTTGTCACACTCTTCCACTCAACATGTAATGTTTCCTTATATCAAGCCAAATCAAAACCAGGCCAGATTGGAAACTGCAATTTAACTTCAAAATAGTCCCATTAGAATATGTTCACATTACAGCAGCAAATGTGTATAACAATATGTGCTGAGAGTCTAAAAAACACACAAGACAAAAACAACATTCCAAACCACCTCAAAAAATGTGGCCGCTACAACATTAGGATGCAAGACTGACCGTTGTCATCACTCTGTAGGAAAACAGTTTAGTGAGTTATGGTTTTGAAGTTTATAATTTGATGTTGCATCCACTGAATCCTCCCCTGAGAATAAGCCCTGTGACCGAGTCCTGTTACATCCTCCTCCACAGCACCGATCATCATGAGTCTCAACCCCGCGTGAACAATGTGCAGGACAAGAAAGAAGTCGACCGCAACTCTGTGCGGCAGTAATCTCTCTTTGAGGCCCCGGCGTCTCTAATTGCCTGGACACTTGTGTCCGAGGGCTGCTCTCGTTCCTCAGTGAAAAGATGAGACCTCTCGTGCTCCTTACAACAGGCTTAAGCTGATAAACCCTTTCATTCAACATGGCCGTGGGATCGGTGCTCCGTGCAAACAGATTGGCAAAAAAAAAGACTAATCAAAACAGCGATTAGCCCCCAACACAGAGGCAGAGCTAAGCTACAGCGCAGCCTCAGCAGGGGGTCCACTCTCTCACCAACAAAAAGTGTCTGATGATTTGTGCGAGTCTTTTCTGACTAACACATTCCTTGGAGCAAGTACGTGAGCTGTAATATGTGAGGAATGCATGCGGTGGGGTTTTTACTGAACAAAGACGTAGCATAGCTGATTGCAAAATGGGATGTGACAGCTGAAGAAATGAACGCACAGGCAAGCCTCAGAAAACGCTCCAGGACCCACTTCTAGGATGAATCCAAGGCTAGTGCTTCACTCAGAGGGAGTTCAGTGAGAATCCCTCTCTTTCAGATAATTGGCGCCTCCCATGACACCCTTGCTTTCTGTCGTGGTTAGTGTTCCCCTGCCTTCATGACTTTTACATCTAATCCCCCCCCCCTTGTTGCAGCCATCAGCTTTGCCAGTACCTCCATATGGGATACCATCAGTGCATCATTTGGCCTGTTCCTGCTGAGAAACACATGGATTCTGTATAATGTACAACAGCAAGGTCAAGTTCTGTGCTTGTTTACTTTACTAGCAGCTGAAGTGAAGGAACAAGACTTCACTGCATTCTGTACAGCTCCTACACAAAGGCCCGCTTTTGAGCTGATTTTATTTCAGCCTCAAGGCTATTTTTTGATGACTCCTGGTCTGAAAACAGCTACATAATAAAAATCATTTATTTTGATTTAAAAAAAAAAAAAAAAAGCCCAAAAACAATTAGGAGCTAAAGATGCAGATGTTTCCTTCAGGAGTTGGTGAAGAACAAAACGGAGCAAAAAGGAGAGTGAATGTCAGATTTACATTGATTAAGTGGCCAGAAACACAATTTCAAATGAATATTAATGTTGCTCAATGTCTTCTGGATGTGTGCATATGTAAATGTATTTGCCTCGCCATATCAACTTCATAAGATGAAAATGGGAAAGTGTTTGTTTAGCTTGTTGTGCTACTCCTTAAGAGCCAAAAAAAAAAAGAAAAAGAAAGACGACTGAACCAATTTTACTCCTGTACTTATTCTACATATAGTAGCTTTAAAATCACCAACACTGAAATGACCAATAATCACATAATGTAACTGGCATAGGCAGATAAGATATTCTACGCCTGTGCAACCCATTAAAGACACTGATCTTATTGTGCTCCGCCACAGGCTTTGAGTGCATGTAAAATATTTTGCAGACAGCTGAAGAATAAGACCAGCTTCATATGGTTAATGTAACTGATACTACACCAGCATGGATCAATTTAGGAGCAACACTGCAGCACCATTATTTGTTTCCCAGATTAGCTTGCCCACCACTGACCTTGAGTAATAGCACACAAAATGTATTCTAAAGAATCACGTGACTTGGGGCTTACACACACACACACACACACACACACACACACACACACACACACACACACACACACACACACACACACGCCATGGCAGATACAAACAATGAATATCAACATATCCATTTGTCCAAGTAGATATAATGTGCAATTATGTGGGGAGCGTGTTGTTGCAGCGGTGTCAAATAACACAAACGCACTAACCTCAGCGAACATGCCTGCAGATGATTTTGAATATCCAGATTAATAATGGAAACAGAAACACGTAAAACGATTTGAATTCAAGGACGCATGTTTGTGTGCAACCTCCTGGAACTGGGTGCACCTGGAAATGATTCCAAGTGACTCTCCGGTTATTACGAAAATAATGAGCAGACTACAGGCCATGGGATCTGCTTCAGCCAGGCTCCCCTACATTTTTCTCCACTTTTTCTTAATGCGACGTGCCAGCTTTGCAAAGACAGCATTTAAATGAGCTACACAATTCTTGAATCTTGTTGAGCTGCTGAGCTCCGACAAAAAGTACGTTTGAAGATGCTTACTTTTACTTCTTCGTTCTTTCTGCAACTGTTCTGCAAAACTCTTAACTTGCTACCATGCTACGCCGTGAAGAGTGACTGAAAGAGCTGATTCAATATTATGGAAAAGATTCTTCTGGGGGAGCTGTCTGCGGTGGCACCTGACCTTATTAGACATATGATATATCCTCAGCTGCCTCATTATCCTGAGATTAGCAGCTCACTGTAAATGTAGCATGTGTCAAGCAGCAAAGTAAGGATCAACCTTCAGTTAGGAACAACTAATCTGAATGATGTGAGGTCAGCAATGTCGAAACCTTTTTCCACATGTACATAAGCTCCTTGAAACAGGAAGAAAAAAAAAAAAGAAAAAAAAAGGCATATGTGAGCAAGCGAGTTAAAATTATGAAGAAGATTGGGCGACTTCTCCACTGATCCCCCGGTGGAGACAGGCCGCGGGAGTGCAAGCTTCATTTAACTGTCAAAAAGACTGTGACAAAGTGCTATTTCTGGATTTTTAATATTGTTCACTTTCCTCTGGTGCTCTGCGAACGTTTTCCATCTGTCTGTAGTTGACTGACTGGGGTTGGCGGGCGGATGAATGCGTGCAAATGCTGGCAGCAGGTTGTCATGGGATGTCACTGTTGTGGCAGATTGGAAATATTGTCCAGCACTGTCGATATTT
Source organism: Seriola lalandi dorsalis (assembly GCF_002814215.2). Taxonomy (NCBI): domain Eukaryota; kingdom Metazoa; phylum Chordata; class Actinopteri; order Carangiformes; family Carangidae; genus Seriola; species Seriola lalandi. Next base: position 251,411 of record NW_019524802.1, read on the forward strand.
CATCAGAGGACTAACTGAACATTTTCACATTTTGGGGAAATCAGCTTATTTGCTTTCTTGTCGAGAGTTAGATTAGCGGATAAATACCACTCTGTCAGGTTAAAGTGTCACATAATCAGCTGTTAAACCACAACCTGTCATTCGTACAGATTACACAAACAAAATATGACATGTTGATTAGTGAGCTTCAGAGGTCTGGTAGCTGGATTTTGTCACCTTTGGGCAGACACAGGCAAGCTAGTTTGTGCTAAGCTGTTTCTACGTTGTGCTAAGCTAAGCTAACCTGCAGCTGATTATAGATATTTACCATACAGACCGGATGGTACTGGTCTTCTCATCTAACTCTCAGCAAGAAAGCAGTCGGCACATTTCCCAAAAATGTTCACATGACCACAGCTTTTCAACTCTTCATCCCTGTGCATCCACACTATTTACAACTTCATTTTCCCACAGACTTGCTTCTTGTAAGATGAGGATAAGTCGTTAAGAAAAAAAAAAAAAAAAGAAATATGAAAGCAAAAAAAAAGCAAAAAAAAAGAGCTTTATCCTTACGCAGCACATCATGATTGATGTTTGGCTATGGGAAAAAAAAAAAAAAAAAAAACTGACAAAGTGAAATCGATCCGAAATCTTAAAATCCCACAATGTGATTACAGTGACAGACAATAAATAAGATACACTGCACAGGCCAAGCATTTTATACTATAGCAGTCTTCTTAAATCCCTACAAGACGTGGGCTGGATGCTGCTCTGTCCCCTGTCATGCAGCGTGGCGGCCCACACGGCTCAGCAGAGCAGAGCGTTTTCTCCATCTGCACAGCCTGAGAAAGTAACTCCCATTTCTCTTTTTCTTCTCCGTCTTCATATGTAGACATGCAGACAACTACCTCACACCACAGCACAGCAGTTATCATACATCAGTGGTCCCCAGTCGCTTTTGTCTGACACAGCCTACGCCCCAACCACCCCCCACCCCATTAAGTCCCATCAAGCCATCCACACCGCCTGTCATGCTCCAAATGTCTTCATTTCAACTGACTTTAAAGTGGATGTTAAGTTACACTGCAGGAAAAAAAAAAAAGAAAGTTAAAACAATCCTTAAAAGAAAGTAACACTACATCAAATATTGTTCCAATCATTTTTTCATACAGTTGAACTGTTGCGTTTGCATCCGTACACTGCTCGGTTGAACTCTTCATCCATTATTTTTAGCCGTTTCAATTGTTTTTCTATTATTTTAATCTTTTCAACTGTTTATCTGTCACTTTCATCGGCACACCGCTTTATAATTCCAATGTTTATTTTCCTCTTAAAACACAACTGTGTGGATGTTTTTCTTTCTTCCTTTTTTTTTTTTTTTTTTTTTTTTTTAAATCACATCCTAATTTCTTTTGTTTTCTTCCCACTTACAAAACACTGAGAAATCAAGCTACCTTTTCCCTTCACTTTGTCAGAGTGCATGCATGTCAGTTGCTAGATAAAAATCCCTTCGCCACATGCAACAGCAAGACTGTAGGCAAGACAGCGGGGCTGGTGCCGGTGTGCCATGCTACACGCTGAGACAGTGGGTCTCTTTGTACGGCGAGCTTCTTTTCAGACAGGAGCAGGAGCTGCAGGAGCACTTACACTTGGATGAAAACACCACAGTGAGGGAGGGAGGGTGGGTGAGGGTGGGGAGGGGGTTTACAGCTTGCACATACACAACAGTGCCTCCACCCTGTGAGCGGGGTGGTGGTCACATGGAAGGGAAAGGGTTATCGTCCAAGGGGGAAACTTGTCACGCCAGAAATTTTCATGCTATGAATAAATTTACATCAAATCAACACTGCCACTCACTGATGGAGCAGATATCCTGAGATAGGTTTGATTGAGTGTCAGCGATAAAACATGGGAATCTGTGAATGTAGACAGTCCAAAACGCTCATCCATCATCGTGTCTTTTACATTTAGCTTAAGAAATGTGATCAGTGGCGATGATGAAGGGGGAAACTGAGCAATCACAAAGAGCCAACATTCAATCTAGGAGAGATAACAAAAGGAGGACGAAAGACAGCTCTGGATGGCAGGATGCCCCTGGGGCGGCTATGCTGTTATTATGTTGGAGAGGGCTGCTGAGCTGCGGTGTGGGGCAATTAGAGACCGGAGGATTGACTGGGGGAGGGTCCACGCACAACAACCCATCCTTGAAGAGAAAAGGAGGAATAAACTCAAACACAGCAGCGAGCAATGGCATAGAAAAAAGAAGTAAAAAAAAAAACAAAAAAAAAAACAAAAAAAAACCCAAAACAAAACAAACCAGCAGATGATGGTGGATTTATGAATTGAAATAACATCCATCTGCTTATTTCCAAGGAAAGAGGCTTGGTCTAAGCTGCTTTCCTGTCATCAGTAGAATCCGAAATTAATATCGAGCGATTGCACGCTGAACTTTACGCTGCACTGGTTTGGATGATTTGACTGGTAAGTATGTGACAATTGGACTGGTTTGGGATAATATACGCAAGCAGATGAATCATCTGTTGTTCTCATTGAGAGCTACTGCAGACACTGTGGTGAACACATTCCCCATGTCTATTATCTTTAACGTCACTCTGCTTTGGAAAGTCCTGACTAAAAAAAATAAATAAATAAAATAAAAAAAACCACAGACGGTCCAGGAGCCGTCCAGCTGGAGAGCACAGGGACAAAGAGGAAAAGTCAATCCCAGAGTATCGTTTCAGTGGTTGGTGGACCACAGACAGAGGTCGCAGCCTTACAGCTATTGTGTGTTGTCGTTTAATGTGTAGATAACGGAAGTAAAAACAGATCGTGTTGCCGCAGGGTATGGGTTTTTATGAGACACACAAGTGCGACTGTTCCCTAAACTCTCACTTGGGTAACTTAAGCCTCAGAACTTCACCTCTGATGAGATCTTCATTGTCACCTCTCATAACATTACAGATCTCCCAGTAAAGAGGACACAATGGGCAGTGAAAGAAGACAGTAACACAAGCTTGGTGGTGTGAGATGTAACAGTTGGCATTGCCAAGTATCCCGGGCCCTCACAAACACACACTGTTTCCATGCCCTGTGGCCCTGAGAAGCCTCAGTGGAGCAGGTGTCTGGACACATTCTTTACATAAGCTCTTGTCAAATATGGCGCACGGCAACAAGGCCTCACAGCTGCAGGACAATGGAAGTCACATTAAACTACAGCACTGCAGCCAGGCGTGCACACTTCCAGCCGGAGTCAAGGTAAAAGTCTCTACAAGGTCAGCTGACCACAACTGAAATGTAAGCGTAACACAAAACCAAAATGCCGTGAGCTGGAATGTATAAATAGACATAATTACAAAAGCCATGGTGCATTTACAGTTGCATTTAAATTATAATGCTACATATGTTTACATAACACCTATTTTATCAGTTCAGTTACAGGAAGCAGATGATTTACTGTTGCTGACACGATCCACACTCACAGCTGCAGTGCTAACAAAAACAGGAGAACACTGCAAATATCCAATAATAAACTCACACAATCATACCTGAAGCACAACAATCCAGAGATGCAAATGCCTAATGAAGGTCTGGAGCATAACCTGTAGTTTTTTCTGTGCAATAACAAAGTCAAAATATGCACATGTAAACAAAATGACTATCTACTACAATTAAATGTGGTATTATGCCAACATACAGCGGGTTCCTTTTTGACCTGGGTCATGTTGTGGGAGCGAGTAGGCACCTACTGCTGTTACATGCCACCATATACATTAAAAAACCCTGCATTACAGTTAAGTTTGGCAATAAGAAACGTCCAAAAGAAAAATACTGCATCGAAAATCTGTAGTCATCTGGTTACATGGTACAGAATACAGAAGAAAAAACAGAACAAAAAAACAAACACTCAAACATAACTTCTTAAGTATCAAAATAATACAAAACTTTAGTTGAACTGTCGTTTTAGGGTTTTACTTGTCATTTAATCTGCCAGGGTCAAATGCCTTGAAGTAGGGATTAGCTCATTTTCTGTTTAGTACCACAGCCAACTTCATATTAGGCTACTTACTAAACCCTCTGTACTTTGATCAGAGTCAGGAATCTTAAAGAGAGTCCCACAGTTTAAGGTTCACAGCTTTAGAGTAAGTCATGTTAGGCCACTCTTGTTAACTTTCTCATATTTGCTCCATCTTCTCCAGCCTTGGTTTTATTTCTCTCATCTTAGTTTTCCTCTGCACACATGATCTGTAATTAACCTTCCTGAGGAGGAGTCACCGTCTTTGGATTTTACACATCTTGCATATTTTAAGTAACATAATGATAAGCTATTGGTTTTATGTGCAGTATAATTGCCTTTGAGGTGATATCAAGGCCTAAATAGGAGCAATAAGATATGTTTTTTTTTCTTACTACCTACTTGTTGATCTTAAAGAACCAAGTTTGTTGCTGATGCCATACATGAGTTTTGTTCCCATGAGCTGCAGTAAAAGCAGGCTGAGCACAAACTGGTGACGAACACATCCTCTCTGAATCCTACAATTAACTCTTAAGCTCTCAATTACAGATGTTCCACATCACAGCAGCCCTCAAAAATGTGCCAGTCTGTTGACGTTATTAGCCCACACTGTGGGAGTGAACACAACAAAGGAGGAAACATCTAACGACACACGCCTACAAAAACCAAATGCGACCCTGACAGATCAAGAGCAGAGAATTATCACCTGCAGATAAAAATATTTCAGGCTCTTTTCAAGCCACTTCTGCTGTCACAGGGCAAGGAGGGCTGTGATGCATGATCGGAAGCGTGCACTACAGTTTTCAGCAGATCATATTGATGAAATGCCTCCTTAGCCCCCCTCTGAAGCCCCTTGCACCCTTAGCCCCTGGCTGTGGGCCGAGCGAGCGGGTGTCCTGCCTCTGGGGGCCAGCTACAGAACAGAACCGCCGAGCGGGAGGACTTGAACAAGAGGCCTTTCTGTCACTGCGATGTGACCCCCCCCCCCCCCACACACACACACACACACACACCCTTCGATTCCTGCAGGAACAGCTCTGGCAGCATCTCAGCTTGTTCTCCCCCTTTGGTCAAGTTGGGTTTTCACATCGCGTTGGCTAAGACTTTAATTGATTTACATGGAGCTCTCACACTCCTGCTACCCAAGTCCATGTAAGGCACTGCCAGCAAGCCAAGACAGCCAGACAGCTGGCTATCCCTGAACAACAAGCAGTCGTCCACTCACTGAGAATGAGCTATTTGAGGGTCCTCGATGACATCCAATAGTGGATATTCTGTATGCTGTTGAAAGAAACAATGTTCTGACCTCTCGGCCTGTCTGGCTTTAAGAGTGACACCACCTTAAGAGTGGAAGATACAGACAATTAACAGTTTCCCTACATTAACATTAAACCGAAACCAACCACCACAGTCTATAACTGATGCACGTGTAACATTCATAACCCAAAAAACACACCTGGCAAACTCCTATTTTTCAAAGTCATGTATACACATGAGGAAATAACTATGTTAAGTCAACTGGCACCAAGACATAAAGGGTAATTACACTTTTCACTCAGTGTATTTTGGTTACAAAACCACCAGAGAACTACATGACAGTTTTCACCTTTTTCCAAGGACAGATTAAATAAATATTGGCTTTGACTTTAAGTTAACAGCACCAGACTTTCCTTTCTCTCTGCATTTAATCAAGAATATTATCCCTTCTTGATTAAATAACAAACATTTCCTGCAACGGGAAGGCCTGGATAACCCCTTTGTAGAAAGAAAAGAGGACAGCCTCCAGTGAGAAAGAGAAAGATAGCCAAGTCAGTGCAGGGCAGAGGAGGGGGGGGGACAGCAGGAGGAGGAGGAGGAAGTACAGTCAGAGAGTCTTAAGGTGGGCGGCGAGTCTCTGAAAGACGCAACTGAAGAAAAATTGCATCCTTCGCCAGGAGATGAGCTCTGCTTGCACTAAGTTAGAAAGACCCTGAGAGGAAGGGTGAGAGGGCCACTTAGTCTCCGCAGACCCACAACATCAACAGAGCCCTCGGCTGGGTCAACATCACTCACCCATTAGGTCTGTCTTTCGCACACATAGATCCTCTTCAATTACTGTAACGTTCACATTCAGACATCTTGGCACATCACGAGCAGTCTCTCCTCCTCTGTCACTAAGAGCCAATTTTATCACCGTTGCAGCTAACTTCACACTTCCTGACCTGTAAAATGTGATTCTCGCATTTAAATTAGACGCATCTGATTATAACCAAAAAATGAAAATTTGTGCATTTTTGTCACCTTAAGACGCATAAATCCTCAGGCAACAGGCAACTAATTAAACCAACAATACACAGAGGAGGGTTAAAGGCACCAACTACCTGAATTATGGATTAAAAAATGTTTTCCTGAAGGCAGAAGACATTATATCCAGTTTTCCAGAGATAAGCACAGCCATTTGGACAGGAGAAAGGCTGCAGTGGAAATGAAGGCACAGGTCACAGCGTACATAGCTGCACCGTTATAATAAAATTTAAATGCCAACATGCATTAATCATGAATTAATTAGTGAATGATGAGGGGTAATGACACACTCTGCTCATGCTTCTGGAGATGTTACATTTATAAACTACAGTTACTATACTGAGGCTGCTGACTGAAAGAGGACTTTCCACGGCTGTGTTATAATGTTGAGAGAGAACAGGCCGAAGGTTGGACGAAGCCCAGACTGAACCGAAACTGCAGGCCTCTGCAAAACACAGATGCACGGCTGCGTTGCTCTTTTCTCATAAAGGCCAAGACAGCCGACGGGACTACCAACGAGAGCAAGAGCAACGGTCGTGTTGACGCAACAGATATTTTCCACAGGCAGTTAGAACACAATAACTGCTGCAACCGTGGCGACGGATGGGCTCTGCCCCCAGACAACAACAAGACAACCCCCACTCTCCTGTCATCCCTAAGCCTTTATTCACGCCTGGACTTCATTATGAACTGTAACGGAAATCATCACTGGCAATCTGAAAGAATTTGCAAGAGAATGAGTCAGTCCAAGTCAAGCATCACCTACACAAAGAAGAGTCAGGGTTGAACTGGCTAAAAGGAGGTAGACATACTTAACATACATCATCCATCCTATTTGACAAAATACAGACAATGGTAAAGACAACGCGCCGGCTATTAAACATTTGTGTCCTCTATGGGTTATACACAAATTGCATGACATCAACAATATTGAAATATATTTTTATTTGCCGTAGACTGTTCTTTCTTTATATAATTTTTAAGAAGTATCTCTATTTATTTAAAAGTAGCCTATAATCGGGCCTTATCTGAAAAAGCAAGTCCTCTTTACCATTATTTGGCCGGTTCTTAACATTTTACTTTGCAAACAAAAATCTGCCTTCACTGATATGCATAACTGATACTATGCAAATACAGTTCGCCATAGTATCTTTGTTTATGCCTCATCTGCTATAACATTTAGGTTAGGAAAAGGAGAAGGAGACTTGTGCTGCAACCAGGAAGCAGGGATGGCCCACAGACACAATGTATGTAACATCGTCCCCTTTTCTATAGTTTGCAAAGACTACAGCTGCAAATATCCACTTAATAACCAGTAAAGGAAACCGCTAAAACATCCTTTTAATTTATTATAGAGAATAATAATTTATCCACAAGATGTTTATGAGTCATTTATTTTTTCATCTGGCAGTTTTAGCTATGAACAAAAGAAAAGCAAATATTTACCTATGATATTAAAACTTCTGCAAAAACAGATCTAAAAGAAAATATCTGATTGCAGTCAACCTTAATACCTTAGTACAGTAACACCCTAAAATAAAAATATACTGTATATTTTAAAAATATGTTTCCACTGACAAGTAAGTATTTGTACTTCATTTCCACACACATTTCACAGAAAATAAATCCTCACACCTCATAATTTACAAAAACTGGACTAAAATAAAAAGTTCTTAATAAGTCAGATAAAGCAAAGTAGGAAACTAGAAACACTTTAAGTTAGGCATTATTGACACCATCAGGAAATCAGGGAAAGCTATAAATGAGAAAATGTCAAAATAAAAAGGCCTTTACTGGGCAGGCTACATATGCAGCAACATGTATAATATGTTAAATGTAATATAATAACACTGCTGTTTGATGTTCATCTGAAGTGTTATGTTTTGAGGAGTATTCCCTCAACAAAATGATCAGCCTGTGGAAAGTGAAAAGACAGAGGGAAATGAAGTCTTTCAGTTACCTCTGTGTGGCCTGCCACATTGAGATCATCCTGATAACATTAAGTCAGGGGATAAATAGTTCCTCCACTGGCTGCAAGTGTTATAATCAAGAGGTTGGAATATGATTTTTAAAAGTCAATTTCTGATTAAAATCGTAATACTTTTTCTGTGCAAGCCTATCTGACATTTCAGTTATATATATTTTTGGGGGGTTTTAAGATTAAATGCCAGTGAAATTAATTGGCTGTTTTTTAACCACTGATTCTATTAAATCTGATTTTATGTATCATATTAAATGCAGTTGTAGATGTGTTTCCACTAACTAGTTTGACTTGATTTCTAAAAGACACACAGTTTTGATTACCGTCAGATCAGAAAGAATGTGACTAAAACGAGGTTAAAGATGTAGGGAAACCAATTTCATGACCCAAATTAAAAGCATGTACACCTGTGCACTGGCAGAGGAGGCAGAAATGGCCTGTTAAGGGTTTCCCCAGTCATTTCCAGCCCGCTAAAACCTCCTCAGAGAATAAGCAGTGATTTGGCAGCGTTCCTCCTCATCACCACGACCCATCTTACCTTTTTGTGTCTGTCTTTGAAAGGTAACGCAGGCCATGGCATCTCCTGCAAAAAGTCCTGCCAGTGTTTCTGGTCCTGATCAGACGAGATGAAGACGATTTCCAATTTGTCCTTATGATCAGACGTCTTTTTGAACCTGCTGTAAAACTCGCACAGGCTGCCGTTGAACTGCTTGCACGGGGCGTTCAGGCTGCATCCGAAGAAGAGCCCGACCAGGGACAGCTTGGCGCCCAGCGACTGCACGTCCACCTCGGCTTTCTCGCTGTTGACGAGCCGCTCCCCGAGTAGACTCACCAGAAACTCCGACATCGCAGCGTACAGTCCTCGAACACACAATGTTGCCCTCAGCCGAGACTGCTGTACATGTAAACCGCTATGTTCAGGCGACACCCAGCACTTATTCCACCTCCAACGTGAGGTTTTAAGTGAGCTCCCAGCTCCTGTGAGGCGTTGCGGTCTGTGTTTCACCGCTGCTAGTCCTCCGGTGTGAGCGCTGTGCAGGAATGCGCTCCGCTTAAATCGCCCTGACTGCAACAGCGGTTGCGCTCTTTTTCCCGAAAGCACACACTTTCATCATCACATCTGGTTCTTCTGGTTGTGAAGAGGACACTTCTTCTTTAAGTTCTGTGGATTCTTTATGTGTAAAGAATAGAAAAATCCAGCTAATTTCTTTTATGTCCAAGTTTACATGTTTTAAATCCACAGTCTGATTTTCAGATTAAAAGCATCCGGATTATAGGTTTGACCTCAAATTTACATTATATGTCATTAAAAGCTAAGAATTTATTAACTTAATCAGCATCATTAGATAACTCTAATTCAAATTGTTCAAATTTCAAAAAGATAAGCTTGAGGTTAAACCACACTCTGTTCTTATGAATATGCTGCCACCTAGTTTCCAATAGAGGAAAATACTTGGGCTACAGCAAACGTTCAACCAGAGCAGGGATTTCTGGCAGAGCTTCACCTCCCTAGTTTTGAGGTACTTGTAGTTTAGTGGAGTATTTCAATGTGATGCTACTTTATACTTCTACTTTACTACATTACAGAGGGAAATATTCTACGTGTTACTCCATTACATTTATTTTTTAGAGTTATCTTAGTGTAAATGTTAAGATTTTAACATTTTAAAAAGCCCATAAAATAAAATGCATTGTTAAATATCAAATCCAACCTCTTTGACATGTGACAAGTTACAAAAAAGCAATGACTGGTTGGGAAAAATTGTCACAACTGAGATGATATTAGTTCCAGTAAAGAGTGATTTGGCCAATAACATGTCATGTAAAGATTAGGAAAGAGTCAATGAAATCAGATTTGTGTATCAGAACTTTCCTCTCCCATGAATCATCTCTTGACCCATCAGATTTATCCAGTGACCCTCAGAAGGGTTTGGAGCCCTGGATTGAGAACAACTGAACTCTATATAAAGTAGTTTAAACTAGAACCACCTCAAGCAGCTACAGCAGTAAAATCCTGCTCACACACTAATGCATCAGTCTTAATGATGAACGCAGAACTTTGAAGCTGTACTTTTGTCACTTTGTTTTAGCTTGTGACCACCATGATCATCATACAACACAGTACACAAGTTTTCTTCTCCCACAAACATTCAACATCAAGTGTCACTTTATTCAAGTCCCACTGCAGGGCAAAAAAAAAAAAATCACATGAAAATGGTCACAATAAAAAAATCTTATAACCGAGTAGACGAAATCACCTCAAATTACAGTACAGAGTCCACTGATTGCACATAAAGTATAACAAGAAAAGTGTGCATGAATTACATCCATTCTGTGTTATTCCAGCATAGAATTAGTTGAAAAGGATGCTCATTATTTTTGTAAGTACAGTTGCTAATTTGCATCAGATCACAGTGGGAGGTGCATCTTGTGAATGGTTATCAATATTCAATAATGCAGTAGTGCTATAACTGAACAGGGGCGGATGAGATTTACTGGTTTACTGGTTTATGAGTGATGTGAACAGCACAGGATCCCTCAGTCCTCAGTGAACATCATCCTCACCAGTTCTGCTTTGAAGCATTCATCCTCCACCAACTTCTGAGGCTGAAACAAAGAGATTTCATGGTTCACTTTTAATATTGCTGTATAATATGGAATTTGACTGTCTAAAAGCTATATTAAAAGGATTAGATTTTCATATTCAATGCTGCATAAAAAAAACTGGATGATAGCTGGAATTCAGTCTCTTATTTTGTAACTAATTTCTAAGGATCTTTCTGTAAAATATTTAAGCTATTCCACGTTGATAAAACATCAAGTGTAGTTATTCTTACTGTGCCATATCTCAGTAGGGTGGGAACTCCACTCAACTTCAGAGTCTTCTTGAAGTCATTATTTGGATTTTTCCAACTGATGCATGAAAAAGACATTATTAAGCAGCTGAGACAATGCACCATGAGAGACACAGAAATGGCAAAGAGGATTTTCAGCTTTCCTAAATAATACTGTATCTGAGAATGTACAGTAAATAAAAAAAAAGAAAAGAAAAAGAATTCCACTTTTATTTCCTCTATAAACAAAATCTCCTTGCTCTGAAAGATTTACAGGGTTAAGTAAAAAGTTCTACAATTTCTCGTGGCTCCTTTTCTTTTGGGTTTCACTTAAATTATTGTTTATACGACACGATTATTCTGGTGAAACAAAAGATGTCTGTCTAGAAATCTTAATGTTACAGTTGTGCTCACTGTAACTTCTTATGCAGTTTGACAATTAGATTCTTAGATGTAAAATTAGATCCATGTGTAGTCATATGCGTCATTTAGTAATTAATAATCCATTATCTGAACAACCCAAAATTTAAATTTTGATGATCACATAAAGCAGTTGGTAATCAAGGTTGGATTATCAAGTGGGCAAAGCACTGCATATCATTTAAGTCTGTCTGTGATCTTTTCTTTTAAAGTGTTTTATCAAATTGCTTCAATTAAATGTGTGTCAAGGAATTAACACACAGAAAACCTGGGGGGAAATTATTCCATTACAAAAGTACTGTAAGGCTTACACCAACAATTATTTTCATTATCAATATATCGGACAATTATTTTCTTTAATATTATGTTGATTGTTCAGTCTACAACTTGTCAGAAAATAGTGGAAAATGCTCATCATTATTCCCTGAAACCCAACTGAACATATTCTAGTTGTTGATTTTATCTGACAAAAAGTCAAAATCCCAAATATGTTGAGTTGACCTTCATAGAAAACTGGGAAACAAGTAAATCAACAAACAAGTAAAGTACTAAAATAGTAAATCAGTTATCAAAATTGTTATCATTTATTTTCTGTCAATTGACTAATCTCTTAATCAACTGATAATTTCAGCTTTTTGGTTGATTTCTGGGTCATTGACTGGGCGGATCAACACGGGCCCAACAACAAATTTTTGTGCCAGAGCCCCTGAGGAAGTTAATCTGACTATGTTAGTAATTTATCAGGTTACTGGTAAGTGACTTCTCAAATACAAAGAATTGCTTATATTTTTGTTATAAAATGAATTCTTTGGGTTTTTAGCTGTTGGTCCTGCTGTAAGTTAGCAATTGAGAATTGAGCTCTTATCACCAGTGGTTGCCATTATTGATGATATTTTATAAAGAAGATATCTGATTCATCAAAAATAATTCAATAATGGAAATAACAGTTACTTACAGCCATAATATGGTGTGCTCTTGTTTTGTGTCAGCGCATGTGTGTGTTTAAATTAAATGTTTAAATGTTAGCTGCAAGATGATAGAGTAAAAATGAGTAAAACACTGACTAAGCTCTTTCTCCAACTTGACAGTAGATGAAGACAGAGCCCTCGGGAAGATGAGTCATCTGTCCTCTTACAACTGGCTCAGCTGAAAGGGAAGAAGGTAAATTGTTTAAAAATGACTAAATGAAAGAGCACCAGATATGAAATAAATCAGTATCAAGATCCTTAGCTGCAAACCAGCATACCCATCTTATTACTGCAGCAATGGAAAGTTTGTCACATAACCAAACATTTCAATCAAGTCTACACAAAATGAAAGTACAAGCATCGAATAGCTATATTATATACAGTATAGTAAAATATCTGAGTTTACCTTTCACACAATCTGGACACCAGCTCTTTCCTTGGTCATCTTTATTACCAGAGAAATAAGCAAAAATATCCTTTCCTTTTCTTTCAGATACAGCCTTGCAGAATTCATCATACCCACGCACAGTTACTTCTTCATAATGGGCCATCGTTTAGACCGAGTTAATATGTAAAGGCACAAAGTTAAAGCTAAACGATAAGAGACTAACAAGTGTTAACAGAAATACTGCTGCTCCGCACTCACTGGACCTGGTAGAAATACTGTAAACTTGGCCAAACCACTTCCGGTATGTGCAAAGGTTCTTAAAGCGACAGTGTACCTGAATCGCGAATAGACCTATTTATAGAGCACTTTGAATTATTATTCCAATTGTCGTTATTTTACTTGAATAATGTTATTAATGTTATTATTACAGTTTTTCACTTATTCAGAACACATTACAGAAGAGTATTTATTCAGTGGTTGAATGTTAATGCAGCAGTAACGTGCAACATACATACAAACATTAATGCAATAGTAATATTAATCCAAAAGCATAATGAAACACTGACAGGAAACATGTATCTGCCTAAAGAATACTTTTTGTTTTTATTTATGCGTAAATCTTGCTGATAAATACTTTTCCTTAAGCAGGGATTTGAATACTTCAAATTGTAATGGAGTATATTCACAGTGTGATACGTTTACTTTAGTAAAGGATGAATCTTTTTTTCCACCACGCTTGAAATTGAATTAAATTAAATGTCATTTAAAAATTTGGTTCTATACATTTTGGACTTTTTGACGATCCGTATTTGGTGCGTTCATGTAACGTTGGCAGAATAGGAAGATCATGAAAACACCTTTTACTCCGACCTTAGAGTTTGCTGAATCTGCAAATCTTGTAATCAAACCAGATAAACAGCCTAAATTTGCTCCTTGGTTTGTTTTTGTACAAATAAACAGTGTGTGGCTCCTATGAAATTAGCTGTATCAATTTGAATAGTATCAATATTGAATTCTATCTTGATGTAACCGTCATGAACTTGCTTTTTTCCCACTCGACTGCTCCAAATTACAGGTTAAACGACATAACTTGAACGCAGCCTAAACATTACTTCCGTCTTTTTGCGTTCTGTTGTTGTCATGGCGGTGGTTCAAATTATTTTCAAGCTTGGACTAAAATTTAAAATGTTAACCATGTGCTATATTTTGAGTAGTATACAGTTAGCAAAACAATGTTCATAGCGAATTCCTAATCAATATAGAAAACTGAAAAAAGTAGTCATATGCGAAGTCGAAATGGTGGAATGGATGATTTTGGGATTAACTTGACGTTAGCAAAATTCAATTCAAAAGCCTAGTTAGCTTGCTAATGCTAACTCTCATGAGCATTACTTATGATATTATATTATTACTTATATCATTTGTCAGTTAATTGTTTGGCCCGAATGTGGCGGTTGTTTTTACCGTAATGACTGCACAGTTCTTGAATAATGGTCCCACCATTCCTGACGGACAGCAAAGTCCAGGGAGGGACTGGGTTGTTTTAGATTCAACCCGAAACAGCAGCGATTTTACCACTGGGATGTCCCAAAATAAGGTAAACAGTGGAAGAAATGTCTAAATCCTGTTATTTTTCAAAGGTGTTTATATTATAAATGGCTCATGCTAACTGTTACAAATGCGCCCATGTACACTCAGTTGCCAGTTTATTTGGTAAACCAATTAAATCCAATTCAGTCTGATACAACATATCTGAAATAAATCCTACCCTCATTGAAATTGTTGCTTTACCCAGGCTAATGAGTGTACTGAGGTGTGTGGTGCTGTTGAATCGCATTGCGTCGTGCTAAGAGTTATTTCTAATATTTTGTCCACCTACCGGTACTTCAGTGAGGATAGACTTTAAATTAGAAAAACCTCTCCATACACAGCAATGTTGTCCAACAGAACCAAACAGTGCAGCCTCCAAAATGATCACAAAGTTGAATCAACACCTCTTTAACAGTTTAAATTAAAAAACGGATTAAAGGTAGGATATATTGTAGGGCTAAAAAAGCAAGAAATGGAAAACATTCACTAGTACAAGCCTGTCAGTTGTGAGAATTTGATGCTTTTCTTGGTGTTGCATTATTGCAAACCAAATATTTTGGGGTCTTGGACAGAAGAAGACATTTGAGGATGTGTAAGGGTGTCCAGCTTTAAAGGACAGAAATACTTGTTGAAAACGTATGAAAAGCATGATTGCACATCACAATGGCTGTTTTTGGCATGTATGAGACTGGTTAAGACTGATTTGTATCTTACACGTTACAGCTATTATTCAATGAAGCCATCCCTGCAAGTGTCAGCAACCGTGCTACACATGTACGTCTACCAGCCCCCATTGTGATTGAGAAGCTGATGCCGCTGTCAGAGGAGCGTGAGAATATGGACAGCACCAGGAGCTCCACCAGCTTCACTGTGCTCTCTGAGGAGAGGCTGCAGGCCGCCATTAAGCTCGCTAAGCGAGATCTGAGACGAAGGCGCCTTGAGTCACTGATAAAATCCCCTGCCAAACCTTCTCAAGAGGCCTCCCTCCTCGAAACAAGTGATGTAGAGCTGCTTCAGGTAATTGAATTCATAGTTTTTAATTAATGAACTATCTCTGAGACAATCAAGACTATAATAGTTTACCCGTTTAAGTCCTACTCAAGGAACCTTTGCCACTTTATTCAGTCAGACAGCAAAATGACTCTTTCTCTCCCTCTGTAGGAGCTTGCAGCCACTCCAAATAAGGCCACGTTTAAGGCCTCCAGTCCAAAAGAGAAAACGGCCCGTCCTGGAGGAAAGCAAACATCCCAGAAGCGTCCCATTTGTCGAATGCCTCGGGCTGGCCAGTCACCCCCAACCAGAGACCCTGGCCTAAGGGAGCTGGATGGAGGCAAACCGGGTCCTTTAAGCCAGGAAATCCACAAACTGCAAAATGAGCTTGAAGTGTATATTCAAAAAGTAGAAGAGCTAGCCAACAGAGGTAAGCTACAAAACAGCTTGTTACGGTAGACCTGTGTCTTACTGTGGAATATAGCTATAAAGGTACAGCTCAGAACTTTAAAGGTTAACACAATTTTGCCACACACCACAATCAGCATACTTTTCATATGGTTTTACATTTCATGCATAGTGATGAATAATAATGAATGCTGGGTTTTAAACAACAGGGGAAAAAATAGAGGAGCCACTGGAACCTGAAGAGCAAAACAAGTTGGAGATACGCAGACAGAAGCAGGCAGCGCGCTCAGCACGTAGCATCTATGTTCTCCAACAACAGGTATTTAAATTTTACTACCTACTTCAAAAATAAACTTTCACTTTTCACCATGACGTTTTTGATTTGCTTTGAATCTGTAAACACTGTCCTACTAAATTGTTATTGAATAGGTAAAGGAGATACAAGAGGATATAGAGAAACTACGAAGCCAGAAAATGTGGGACACCAAAAAGGTATGACATCAGCATTGTCACATATTAATTTTATGTAGAGCTGAGTCCATTTATTTATTTGTTGATAATGATAAAGCATTGAAATCAATATGTAAATGATTTTCCCTCAAAACATAAATATTTACCATGTAATCATGGATCCAAATGCACCAATAAGTGGTCTGAAACCACAGTTGTATTACTTTTCATTGTTTTTATGAAGGACATTAAGGTAAAAACTGATTTACTATCTGCTCTTCTTTTAGTCTACTGCAATAAACAGGCTTGCAGCTGCCCACCGTGGGGCACAGAGGGCCTTACAGGTTGTTATCCACCAGCTTTCAGATCTATCTCATAGCAAGGTACCTCCTCATTACAAAGAGCTGGGCCAGCTGATTCGTCAGCTCTCTTTGTGCTCAGCGAAAGTCCAAGTGGATCAGGGTTCAGCTGTGCCTGAAACGGCCCTCGACATCCTGCAGAAACTAGAGGTGAGGAGCATAAAGTACAATCAGAACATGTGTCTGGCATTACAAGGGAATATGCAACGTGTCTGTTGTTGTTGATGGCTCACAGACTAATTGCTGTAGATGACCAACTTTTAAACATAAGATGACTTTATTGAAGTCTCAGTTAACTTTCCTTCCTCCAAAATTGATTATGTATAGAGAGGTTTACAGTTCCTGCAGTATTAATTTGATGTTGATTCAAACCCCCTTAAGTTAAAGATAAGAATCAGCACTTTCTCTACTTCTCTTGTTTCATATAATCCTTATACTTTATGACTGCACTGCATATGGCTCTTGGTGCATAGTGTACAGTATGCGTTATGAGTGATTGTTTTTTAATTGGTTAATTCATATTTTACTTATTACTTATATTGGTATTTTTCTTCATATGAAACTTATTTTATGAAGGGACTCTTACAGTTTTTTTTTATGTGAATAAAACAAGTTTTTTATGTCTTGTCACTCTGTTCCTCTTAGATGTTGGATTCAGCCCTCAGTAAACAAGTGGCACTGGAAAAAATGCAAGCCCAAACATGCCCTCCACACAGGAAGTCCCCTCATCGCGGCATGTTGTCTACTGGTGTGCTCAAGGGTCCCACCACCTCAACTGTTCGAGGAACTCGCAAACCTGCAAATCCCAAAAGAGGTGTCCATGGTGAGGTCCATGGTTTCTTTAGCATGGAACAGTTAGCAGGTTTAAAAGCCTTTGCTTCTCTGTAGTTGGCCACATGTACATGTGTAACTTTAGGAATCATTTTCTACTGTGTTTCTAGTTTTGACCCTGAGCAACTATTAATACTAAGTTTATGAATCTAATATAAACACAGTATTTTCCTTCATAATTTCTTATTTAAGGCAATGGCCCATTTGCTGAAAACCTCACAGAGTAAATAGTATGCATGCCTTTTAATGAAGAACAAATTCTCCAGTGTATCTGGAAGTCACCCAAGAGCTTTTGTGCGGCTGTGTTTGGGCCCCCCACTGTGCTTAAATGGCTGCACACAGGCTGAAAACTGATAAGGAGCCATGGAGATGTGATAGAAAAACAGGAACTGTAGTGCTGAACTCTGGCCTTCCGCCCCCCCGCTGCTAGTCTTATGAGCAGTTAACTCCTGCTGGCTCCGTGCTGAGATGCATCCTGTGGAAGAGATGACACAAACACCTACAATGAGCTTAGGTCTCCCTGGAAACAAATATCTTTGTTGTATTACTTAAGCCCCCCATGCCACTGATCTGCCATCAGTAGGGATCCAAGTGGTTGTCAAGAGTCCTGACTAATTGTCGTAATTGGTGGTGTGTTGTGAGCACATAATGCCCCCCAGTTTCCACACTGATTAACTTGTGTTTAGTGAGGAAGAAAAAGAGGGTGTTTTTTTACTCTGGCTATTCTTAAACTTGGAGTAAGATTCAACAAGTCAAGATGAAAACAATTTTAATGGTTTCATTTTTCATTTGTGACAGCAGGGTGGAGAATGGCCTCACAGAAACCCAAAACTACTTCCCAGCAGCCGATTAACAGAAGAGAGGTGCTGAGGGTTGGCCTGGAGAGCCTCGTCCAGCAGAGGGAGCTGAGAGAGCTGCGGGGACGACCTCAGACAAACACCAGCTGCAGAAAAGGACTACAATCTGAGCGAAGAAAGATTGACATTATAATGAAGGTGTTGGCTTGACTACAAAATTCAATACTGAATTGAATATGTTAAAACACCCAAGAAGTGCCTTATATTATCTTCCCACCAGTGTGATTTGGGTTCTGTTCGAAGACACTGACTGTGCCAGAGGTGAAAACCAAATCTAAACATTGACTTTGTAATTTTGTTTTCACAGGGTAATCAGATGCAAGATGCAGGCTTCCAGCAGCCAACAGTCTCCTCTCGGCTCAGAGTGAATGAGCTCCCTCAAAAAGAGCGCTCTGTGCCATGGATACCTACATCCCCTCACTCTCCTCCTCCACAGCGGTGAGCCTTTTATCACTCTGTACAGCTGATGACACATGAGATTTTTAAAGTCATCACTTGTTATTGTTCACCCATGCTTTTAGTCTCAGTCATTCTCAGCTCACACTAGATGATTAATGTCATTATATAACAAAGGTTATACTGTTGTAGTGTCTGAAACTCTAATCTGTAGGTAGCAGCATCCAGCATGAATCAGTATTTAATAATCTGCACATTAATACATTGTGAATTAATGTGCTAATTGTGGACAACATTAAATTTAATAGAAGAAAAATCTACGTAAAACAGACAGAAGTGTCAAAACACACAGCAATGTTGTAGGTTCCTTGTGTAAAAACAGCTCTTTCTCTTTACCTTTCCATGATTCTTTTCCATTGTCCTCCTGCTTGACTCCCCCACCATCTCTTCTGACTTGTCCTAATAAAGTGCATCTCTGCCTGTGCTTATTATTCTTTCAGATCCCCACAAAGGGGGAGACCAGAGCCACGATGTCTCTTCTCTCCAGTAAAGCCTTCACCCAGCCCTTCCAAGCAGAAAGTGGCCGGTGGTTTTGGAGCAGAGCCGATCCTGAGCTCAGAAAGGAAGAAACAAGCTCAGGATGAAGCGTTAAGGTGAAGCCCACCTCCTTGAAGTTTTTACTGGATTTTAATCTTTTCTACTTATCATATATTTCAGAATGAAACACTAGCATTTCTCAGAGTAGGCATTTTTGGATATTTATTTTTTCTATTTTAGATTATTTGTTATAGCAAAAGAGGAAAAAAAGCCAAATGGATTAAATCTGGGGAAAAAGAATGTTCCTGTGAGTTATTTCTAACCTCTGTGTCAGACCCCACTCGCTGAGAGCCACAGGCAATACTCTGATTCCAATTAAAAGTTAATTCTGTCCAATGAAGTAATCTAGGTGCTTTCTAGATTGAGGCCATTTCTCTTTATGAGTGATTAATAGTTGGCCCGTTTTCAGTGATTATAAGCACCTCATTGATTGAGTATTCCACATATGTCTCTGTTTAATCAAACTTTAATTACTACAATTGTGCTTTCCAATTAATCAGCGGCAAGCAGCCTGATTTTAGAGATGAGGATTATAAGTTATTTATGTGAAATGCTTAATTGAGCTTACACTTTGCTTTCATTTGATGATTACTGGCTTGGTACAGAAAAGCCTGGTTGGATAAGATGACGATGCAGAGGCTGAAAGAGCTCAACCAGCTGAGTAAAGAAGAGGCTGGACGCATTCAGAGATTAAGGTACAGTAGTAATATAATACCATCTGTGGGGAGGAGAGTTAAGGTCATAATGCTGTATCATTTGATAGACATTGATCCAGCCAAATATCAAACACTTTTTTGATACCATTTGTGCCCACATCGCAAGCTCTATAGACACCAAACTACAGTAAAAACAGTTAAAGCAGTTGACTGAAATAAAGTTATGTTTTTTTCCTAATGAGACAAATGAAACTGAGCTGGATTTGGACAGGATAGATATATTAGCAGAAGGGATTAGAACTTTCTTCACAGGCTCCTAATCACTGTGCAGTACATATGCAATATAGCAATAATCACGATAATATATGCATACACATGTACACTGTCATGTACAAACATTTGCTGTTTAGGTTGTTTAGGAAGGAGAAACATCTCACAGCATTAATGGCACTTAAAAAAAAAAAAAAAACACAGAAATCTTGCTGCCAAGCAAAAGCAGTTATCCACATAGTAATCTACTAAACAGTTCAATGCGTCAGGTCTCACAATTTAATGAACAGTTACATTGGCAATTACAACATCAACGTAATTACCTACCAACAATAGAACAGAAAATAATGCAGGTTGTAATTGCAGCAACATCCCCTCAGCAACGGAGAGAGCATATGTTCCTATAGATCACTACACATCTCCTAATTAGTCACTGGACAGTTAAGCTCTGCACGGCCAGCAACAAAACACAGCATGAGCAGAGCATAGATTGCAGTCAACATTTGGTCTGTAAAGCTGTAATTACATCAGCAGTTGTGCAGGTTTGTCCTTTGTGCTTCTGTTTCCCCACACAAAAGCACTGCCCATAGGCTGATTTTTGTTTTGGTTTTGTTTTTTTCTCACCTGGAGAATTTTTTCACCATTTAGTTTTGCAAGTTCCAGGGCCTGGATAATTTTGGGCACAATGGGTCAGTAGGACACTTGAATAGAATTGTACCATTGTTAATGTTATTTACTCCAGCTGGGCATTTCTTGCTATGACAAGATGAAATGTCAGCCATTAAAAGTCTATTGTACCTATGTGTTCCTCCTGCTGTTCCATTTGGCACAATCAGTTATTCCATTAACTCAGCACAACTATGAATTAAAGATAAAGTTAAAGCTAAAACAAATACACTACAGTAAAATACTAAAGGTATAAGGAAGAATTCTACTAATAAAATACTAGAGGGAAAGAAAAAACTGTTTATATTTTTTATAATGTTTGCAGGCCTTTACATTTTACAGCATTTTTTCACATTAGAGCTAAGCTTTTTTGAGGAGTAAAAAAAATGAACAGTCAACTTTGAGGTAGAGAGGTGAAATCAGAGAGTCATTATATCATACAGTGTTAGTGGGCATGGAGACAGTTGCTCCACCTGCTTCCGCTGTTAACAAGTGACAGGTATTGTACAAAACCTGTCACTTTTTAACAGGTGATCAGTAGTGCACAATAGACCCCTTCGCAGACAGCAGATTATTTCTTGTAAGAAATGCTCATGTCACATTCATCAAATTAATCTCTATGGCGTTATTATTATGCCCTGAACTCAGCTGGAGTCGATGTAAGTAGCATGTCAGGCTTTGCAAATTAGTCCATTGGTTTCCACAGTGAAAGAGGCCAGGATAAATTCACTGCAATGTTCACAAGGTTTTTCTTTATGCAGTGTGGTGACAGTTTTGCCCTTGTTTAATCGCAGTGAATGTGAATATGTAGCCAAACACTGAACCTTATAATTACTATTTTTTGTAAATCCCATTAGGCTTGAAAACCAATGTGTATTGATTAATTATCAGTCATGAAACAAGTGGCTCAGAGTTTTTTCAGTAACATGAATTACTTTATAGACTCGAAGGAGATAGTCGTTTCATCATTTTAATTTAAACGAACTTTTCTCATGGGTCAGAAAAATCCGCCTTAAATTTTAACTTAACATCTGTCACTGGGCTAAATTTGACCAATACAACAGATTTCTTAATACTGTGTTTTGAACTGTAAATAAAGATGGACAACATGTCTCCACTTCCTCCCACTGTACAAAAATGAGGCCAAAATATCCCGGATAGACGAGCTGCCATCTTGCACTGGTGATGTCATTTGTCTGTGTGGTATTGATTGGCTGGTGGAGCGGCATTATCGAGGTCTCGTACATACGCCCACCAGACTCAGTCGAGTCAATCACAGCTGTCAATCATAACGTCATGCCCTCTTTTTTTATAGCATCTAATTAAAACCAAACTTATCTGAAAAATGACCACTTGAACTTAAATTACAGAAATCATCTTTATTTGACATGTATTTTTTAGCTTTGCCCATGTCCCACCTGCTAACATGGGGGGGGGGGGGGTTTATGACCTGTACTGCAGCCAGCCACCAGGGGGTTATTGAGATGTTTTGGCTTCACTTTTGGGGAGTTGTCATGTCCTCCATCTTTATCTACAGTCAATGATGTTATCATGGAATCGAATATCTCATTAAGTTTATTTAAGTTAAATCTCCCAGGCTCAGAACTTCTTCTGTGACAGCTTGGGA
Organism: Seriola lalandi dorsalis; assembly: GCF_002814215.2. Taxonomy (NCBI): domain Eukaryota; kingdom Metazoa; phylum Chordata; class Actinopteri; order Carangiformes; family Carangidae; genus Seriola; species Seriola lalandi. The sequence goes on from NW_019524802.1 coordinate 273,973, forward strand.
TGTGGGTGTATTGTGGTTTTCAGGTCTGAAGTGGTCTCGCCAACTCAGTGGGCTGAGAGAGCTGAGCAGAAGGCCAGAGAGAGAATTCAGCCCCTTCTGGATGAAGCGCAGGTAGGAAGATTCAGTCTACCTTTTTTCTACATAGTGCCGGATTTTTCTTACATCACGCAAAGAAGAGGGGGAAGGCATCAATACATCATATTTTCACTTACACTAAAACAGAGCATGTATTTACCCTCAGATTTACCAGATTTTTCATAGACTAAGTGGGATAAAATGGTGATTACTCTAGAATGATTGGATTGAGTTTGTTTTTGTATGTATACCTCAGCAGATTGGCGAGTCCAAGACCAGGGTCAGCTCTTCACTGAGAAATCGGCTGTCTGAGCAGGCTGCAGAGAGGGTGAGCTGTGCTGCTGTTGCCAATAATTCGCAGGAGAGGGGAAAGTTGGCCTTCCTATTGAATAAAATTTGAATATGTTAATATGGCCAGCATTAAACAACAAAGTCATTATGTAGCTTTTTAGATTTGTTCTGGTTTTTAAATTAATTTTATCGACCACAGTCAGCAGAGAATGCCGAGCAGCTGAGTGAGGCCCTGCTGGAGGATCTGTTGGAGGACACTGCACGGGCGGCGTGGGCAGCTGAGACAGACAGACAGTTGGAGGGCATGGCCCAGTGTAGGCTGCAGGCCCCCACCCTGGAGAGTATGCTGCTTCGTATGGAGGAGATACAGGTGAGAGCTGCTGTGCAGAAAGACCCAGCAACAAAAGGTTGCTGTGGAACCCAAAAGGTCACCAGCAATCGGTTTGTTATTTATAGTCAGCTGTTATGACAACTCTGGTCTGGGGTTTCTTACTGATGTGGCTCACTATTGGCAAATGGGAAATATGTTTATAAAATGCATTTGTGTGTGTGTGTGTGTGTGTGTGTGTGTGTGTGTGTGTGTGTGTGTGTGTGTGTGTGTCTGTCTGTGAGCAGAGGGATCAGGAGGAAGTGAGGAGACGGTTTGCTTCTATCACCTATTCAGACCCTCTTTACTGGGACCAACCAAAAGCAGCAGGTAGATGGTTTTAACACTGTAAACACCCTCCTGCCTATTCTAAGTGCAGTTAGAGAAATGATATCCCTGATGTCTCCTGTAGGTGGAGACAGTGCTACAACTGACAAAATTAGGTGAATACTTGTCATTCTGATTGTATGCTTCTCCTTTTATTGTCCACCTGTATATCCCTCTGTCCCATGCTCCACCCCACCCTGCACACACACTATCACCTCCCCTTCCACCCCTTGCTCTCCCTTCTTCCCAGGACCCCAGTGCCATGCTCCGGGCTCCAGGCCAGCGTCTCCTCAGCCAATTAGGCTCACCAGGCCAGTGCCGAAGCAGGCTACTGCAGCTGATATTGTCCTAGAAAAACCCGTGGAGACTGGGTGGGTTACAATGTCCTTCACTCTTTTTTATGTTCAAATAATTTCCCTGTCTCGTTATTTGCTGATGGCTCCATTCCTTACTGTTTTCTTCATCTTGAAGAGGCAGTAGAAAACTTTGGAGTGTTCCCAGAATATTAGCTGAAGTGCACTGTCAAGGTTTGACCTATTTAACTTCCTTTCTAATCTTTTCAGCTTAAATTAGTCTCATCCTCCATCATTGGTCATCTTTGCTCTTGCAAAATACTGATGATTGCATAATATTATGATATAACCCTCTTTTGAAAAATATGCATTGGTTGATTTATATTACTGGAAGAGTCTAAGGTCACCTTTTGAGGGGAAAAATAAATAAATAAAAATATAATAAATAAATAAATAAATAAATAAAGACTTCCTGTGGTTGTACTGTGAAACTAAGAACAACAGCAGCATCATCCACAGGAAGTCATTCACTGTTGGCCTAATTAGGCCTCGAGGCTTGATGAAAAGTAAAGTGGTTAATGTTTTTCCAACGAAGCACAGTTACTGTTTTTTTCCGCATGACGTGTCATTGCCCTATAATCGCTCTCCCACTGGGAGGCCTTACTCATCCCACAAAACTCACTTGGTGGCTGCCATACCCAGGGCAGTGTCTATTCCTGACTCTGGCAGCAGACTCCACAGAGAGACCTTCTCCTGCCCTGGGCTTTGGCTGCAGCTGCTTTACTGCTTAAATTAATGAGGAACTTGGAAGGAAGAGAAAAGAGAGTGGAAGGACTCAAAGTTGTTGACACAGACAAGCCAGCAGGATGTTGCTTCTTACAAATTCACACAGTGACCATTAGCAAATTAAAGTCGGTCAGACTTGTGTGGAGTTCCACAGGTTCAGTTATGTTTTTTCATTACTTGTTTTTCAGAGATATCCAGCCTTGCAGCGTCTTGATAGGGGCAAAGTCATTTGTTCTTAAGCTTCCTGAATCTGTGTAAGATAAAACAGAGTCAGACCTGCCTGCATGGTGTCTGGATCTTTTCATATTTTCCTTTTTATCTTATTGAATCACAGCTGATGCAATCAGGATATTTTTTATTTTTTATTACATGGATCAATAGAAAAAAATACGATTGATTTTTAAGTGAAAACTAATCTCTACAGGATGATCTAAATTAATTACAGAAATGTATATGGAACTGGAAACAATTCTCAAGTATTTATTATAAGATAGATAATAATCCAGTTATAATAAGGTATATCAGTTAAAGTGGAGATAAGTATATATACTGTAAGTGTATGTTAATTGTATCTTTTGTGTAACATAACAAAATAGAGATTTTCAAATTAAACTCATGAGCTTAGAGTTTCAGCACTCATGTGCTTTTGTACAAGAAGTGGTTGACATTTACTCTGGTGGATGTTTATTAATAGGCCAATCTAAGACCTTTTGGCCACAGTTAGAGTAATGACTATTGGTTCCTGTCGGTACATTAATTAACAAAGTCCCTTAGTTATCACTGATGTCAACAGACAAAATCGGGAGCATGGATAGTGGGTCGCTTTGCTGTCTGCTAACTCGCCAATCAGTCACAGAATTGCTTTTCCACATGCTCCTCAACATTTCTTGAACAATAATAAGACGGTTAGATAGAGGGGATTGCTCAGCATGAGAGCACAACTTTGTTTGTATTGACAGGGGTTACAAATATGAAACATGTCTCTGTTATATTTTGTGGCCCCAAGATTGCCTGCAGTTCAGTAATTGTCCTCATACTCATTCAAAAAATAATTACCATCGATTCTAATACATTGTCCACATTAGTCACCTCTTCCTCGCTCTAAATGAAGACCCAGCCAATTCGGTAGTCACTTGCTTGCTGGTTGGAGAGTGAAGTACTTTTGTCTGGGGGAAAAAAAACTTCATTTTCGCATTTAATTAAAAATTTTGGATCCAATTTTAATAGCCAAGTGGCAATGGGAGTTGTTCCATTTCGGTACAATTACGTACAATATTTGCATATCAAAAGGACCAAATGAGAAAGATTATGAATGAAGGTTACACTTGTCATGGTTAGTGAATCTGTCTCCTGAAAGATACATTGTGTTTGCTTGATTTTCTTTTCTTTCAGTTCTTCTTCATTTAAAGCAGTATGACAAGATGCAAGCAGAAACTTGTTGGGGCAGTTACAGACTGATAACAGCTATTTTTTAACAATGCTTAGTCCCCTAAGAAGTAATAAAGCTAGGGGAGGCATTTGGTGTGAGATAGAAAGAGAAATTGTGTTTATTAGGCACATTGTTTTAAAGAGCTGTCTTGTGGGGCTATGAAGTAGCTTTGTAAACTGACCTGAGCGGTAACAGAGATAAGTGGGCTACCTGTGTTCCAGTGTTACAGGCCAAAAATGACCCAGGTGACACAATTTCCAACACAGAACAGAGGAGGTGAAGTGAAGAGATTACTGAAACCTGTAGACCATTGTATCAGCAATACTAAAACAAAAACACGTATAAACACACGTTCAAACTTGTTGCAGTCTTGTCAGAATGTGCAGGTCTTTAACAGTTTCACAGTAGTCCTTCAGATAATTGTGAAATAACATTAGCTTCAATCTGCAGCCTAAGGAAATGAGCTGTGTTGTGTTAGCCAAAGCTAACTGTTCACCTCTTACACTGAAATGAGCAAATCAGTCTAGATTTAATGATAATGCATCACTTTAATGCCAGAGAGTAACTAGTCAACACACTGACCTCACTAAGGAACATAATTCTCCAGATAATGACAAATGTTATTTTGATGAAGACTTTAGTCTCAGCAGATATTTAGAACTGCAGCCAGCTTCAGTTCAGTCCAGGTATTTGCATACCTGCCAACAGGTCAGATAATTAATACTTGTCTAAAGTAACCGGCGTAAAGCATAGCAAAGCATACCCAGGCCGAATGGAGAATTATTGATGACACATAAAATTCTGCTTTCATGTTGCTTATACAGCAAAAGATTAAAAGAACATTTGCAGTACGGAGGAAAATAGCCTAAAATTTGAGTTTGTTTTTGTATTGGTGTGGAACTGTGTTAATGTCAGTGTTGGTTCTCAGTGTAGCAGAATGGCGAGGTTTAATTTGGGTTTTTTGGAACAGTACAATGCATGAAGAGCTTATCGTGTGTGTATTGTTTTAGGACTGATTAGCTCTTCATAAACCACATTTCTCAGCCCAGAGAGAGACGCATCAGGCTCTGTTGTCAGCAGCAAAACAGAGTCATGTGAGTCATGCACACGGTTTTCAAAGGAATTGCTGTCTGCTGATATTGGACAAAAAAAGCAAATAAAGTAGATCTCCTTTTATTGTTTATAGTTGCTAGGGATATGTTTTAGTCTCTGCTGAGGCTAGTTGCAGTTCCTTTTGAGTCATGACTTGCAGTAGCAAAGCCTATCAGAAGTGAGGGCCTATAGTATCTATCACCAGGCGTAACACTGTCACTGCGCTCAAGAAAACAATTTCCAGAACAGCGTTGATTATTCTTTACCTCGGCTGTCTTTGTGCCTGTGCTTGTGTGAGCACTATCAGCACGACCACTGACACAATGGAGTGATAGATTTCGTCTTTGGAAACCTCAGCAGAGAGCCATATAAGATTTATGTATCCATGGTGAGGAGCCCAGACACAGACCCCTGCCCCCCC
>NW_019524802.1:279073-287195 GCF_002814215.2 Seriola lalandi dorsalis
CCACCCCCACCCCCCGTGCCTCTTGGCTAATGCTGATTGACCCACCACAGTTCCATCAGCAGGTCTAGCCAATCAATGAAAAGATGAAAGTCCAGTCAGCAATATTCTAACCTTTCATGTATTTTTTAAATGTATTTATGTATCTGCTCTCTGATTCCCCCTGCCTCACCATTTGTTTGCAGTTACAGTTGTCATCTCAGGCCAATTAGTTTAAACAAGCCGAAAGCTGTGATCCAGAGTAAATGGCTGCTTTGCTTCCACCGTCTGCATCCAGTCATGACCTCAGACTCACATCCCCCCCTGTCCCGCCTAATTGTTTCAAATACCTGAGACTCAGACTGTTTTATTTTCTTGTAATAAGAAGATTTCTGACTAAACAGGAAAATTTCTTCCACACTATTCTTCCTCCACTTGCGTTTTACAATACTGATCTTTCCCACTGTTCTCAAAAGCTCACTAGGACTTCTGTGAATCTGTCTTGAATCAACCGCTATGATCCCTTAGCCACATTTGGCTTTGTCGAATTCGGCTTCAGCGCAGCCTGCGTCCCTTTTGATGTATCACACATGGCACCATCCTCTGCCAGGTCCTCTGTTTCCCGGGTGATACACGGCTGGAGCTTTTGTAGAGAACTGAGAAAACAAACTTGACAGTCTCTCGAGGTGATCTTGCTACTCGCTAATGCTGCTCATCTGTTTTGGTCTGTGTGCAGGACAGGTTGTAGGTAGATAAATGTGAGAGCTAGAGGAGGTTTTTTTTTGTGATTTCACCTTCTAATTTGTGTTCCCCGTGTCAATCACTGCCCACACAGAATCACACACCGTCATGGACATTAAATATTCACTATAGATGTCATGATCATTGTCTTAAAGCCCTTACATTAAGGTTTTTAGGACAACACAACACAACACACTCTTACCAGAATATCATCATCACTCACATCACCTTTTCACAGATAAATATGCAAGATTAAACTTGCCCTTGCACAAGACCTATTGTGCCAAAATGTCTGAATGGTTTTTGTTGACAGAAAAGGCAAGCAGGTCCATATTCACTTTTGAAGATGGCAGAAAAAAAGCGTGGGTGCTATTTTGACTATATAAATAGGCAGTTTGCAGAGTGCTGCATTGTTGCTGTCACCACATTGGCCTTCAGATGCCCAACAGACAGTAAATCGACCCATTTTGAAACTGGAAGCAGAGTTGACTGTGCTGGTACTTTGATATTTATGGCCACCCCGCAGTTAGCTGCCTCCACAGTCAAAACAGAAACAAGTTCAGCTGAGGCCATGGAGCACAATAGAGAGGCACTTTGCTTTGGGAACTGCTGCAACACTAAATATAGCACTGAGAGCGCCGTCGCAAGAGCCAGGCCGATTTGTTCAAGCAGAGAGGATTATAAAGCCAGACCATGGCAATGCCCAGCTGAGCCCCAACTCACTCTGAGCAAGGGGCAGACGATAGATTCGGCCTGCGCTCCGACACCTCCTAAATTCATCATCCTCTGCCTCATATCGGGCACAGCGAGTATTTCTGGTCAATCACAGCGCTGCAATCCATTCTGGCTCCTTCATCTGTAAACACGGTTGATTTTTCACCACAGCCATAGCCCTCAGAAGCCCTTTAACTAGTTCATACAGTGCTGAACGGTCAAAGTAATGAAAAGGTGTCAGAAATCTACCTCTTGTGTTTCCGCACAAACAGTTTTCTGTCCGAGAGCAGCCTAATAGAAGAGGCATCCCAAGACGAGCAGCAGCCCACAACCAGCACCGTGTTCCCGAGCCCAGCGGAGACAAGCATGGGGACTCGTATCTCTGTGCCAGGCAGCATGCTGAGAAACGTGCGCCAGTACCGGGAAGACTACGAGGCCTACCTGCGTGTTGTGGCTCATGAGGCCGTAGGCAGCTTCAACCCCTGGGCCATCGCAAACAGGTAACAGACCAATATTGACTACAATATACATAAAATACAATATTGATAACTAAAGATTTCTTAACACCCACCTGGTTGTCTGAAGCTGTAGTTAAACTCTACTCATTAATTCAGTAATCATTTTTGTATCTTTTGAGGTTTTATAAAAATATTTCTACTATATCAGCAGCGTCTCATGCTCAGTCTTTGTAACCAGAGCCACATATGAGCAGGATTTGTCCTTCCTGTTCTCTGTTGTGTCCCTGGGCGTGTTTGATGGACATAATGTACAGTCGGAAGAGCTTTCGCTGAGAGGATCATTCAGAGTTTATGGTTTGCATAGTGTGTATCTGGTGTTCGCCGTTGTTCTTCTCTCCCACTCCCAAATTTGCATACTTGACAGAATTCTTAAATTGGTGCAATGCAGAATACAGAAGACTCCCTCTCATCTTTGTAAACATACTGAATCCATGTCTCTGGTATATCAGTCCTAGCCTTCTAAAATAGATTTTCCAGTCAGTCCTTTTTTGGCAGTTTTGCATGGAATTGCAAATAGCTCAATAAGTACTTTTTTTTCCTTGAGTTCAAACCAAAAAAAAAAAACTGCTGCCTATTCCCCTCCCTTGGAATCAGATTGTGTGTGTCACTGTCTCATTATCAGTGTCTCTGTGTCACATCAGTGAACCAAAGTTTTCAAGAGAGAGGTCTGTACTTTTTCTGAATTTTGAAAGAAAAATGGATATTATATGAAGAGAAGTCTTCCAATTATCTCAATGTTTTTGGAGGGAGAACACATACATATATGCTTGTACACCCCCCTGCTATTCTGACAGCCTGCAGAAACCTGTCTGTGTGATGAGATGGTAATGAGCAACCCAATGTTGCTGTGGATCCAGAATATGTGGAGGATATCATTCACTCTGTCTGCATAAAAACAGCAAAAATTACACAATTAAAGTAATAATAATTCAGTGGATGTTTCTTCATACATTAATATCAAGCTTGTGCTGTACAATAACTCGCGCATATTAACTAGCTGAGCTAATTTTGTTTTTGTGGTGTTTGGATCATTAAACAAACAGAATACAATAGAATACAGAATAGGGTCATTCAGCACAGCTAACGTGGCTTTTAATGTATGAGTGTCATTAATATTTCCTAATGGTTGTTCCCAATCCATAATGGTGGATTCTTCATTGTGTTTTACCCTGTATCCAGTGTTGAGAGTAAAGTCTTCATGTATTGACTCTTCAAAGGTAGAGGTATAGTTCAACAAGACACAATTACTCTGATTGTTGTGTTGTACCGACAAGCTAATGATTTGACATTTTGGGGGTTCTTTATGAGTGTACACCACTTTCACTTATCCTTTGTGTCCCTGCCTCAGTCTGCGTATGTGTGTATGTGTTGACCCAGATAATGATCAAAACACTGAAATGTAGCTTGGTGCCGCACCCAACTCACCATTTTTTTCAGTTATTTTCCTTCATTTTATTACTTTCAAGGCAAGGCACAGATTTCTCTTTTTTCATGTCCAGCTCTGATAGTCAGTAGACCAGGAAAAAACTGCTTTAATCTCAGATTCTGCATTTTTTCAGATAATGACACAAGACTAATGATTCACATTTTCTTTGAAATCTCAGGAAGTGAGCTTAGTTACACTTTTTAAACTGAGTTACACATTTATTGTGTCCCTTAACATTTTTAAGCTACTTTAAAAAGGTGATGCCTCAGATCTGTTAGCAAAAAACAAACAAACAAACAAACATATTTTAATAATATAATGTAATACCACAACCTGCAGAGTCTTTCTAGTTCTATTAAATATTGTCTGTTAGTTTTCATGTCAATTTAATTGTAAATATAAAATTATTTTTATTCTACTTGTGATGCAAAACAAGTTTTGTAAGATGTTAGACTCGACTTTCCAATCAAATCCCACCTTGTATATGTTTATTTAACTTTTAAAATGGAAGATTTTTGCAGTATATTTCTGAGGAAAAATGTCTCAAACATCCTCTTTCTAATGTCTCTGCTCCTTGTTGTGCCACAGCCTGGCAGAGGAGTTACTGTCAGAGGCCCTGACTGACGTGGCAGCAGAGTTTCAGGACGTTGTGGAGGAGTACGCAGAGGCCGTCTTCACCTCAGAGTTTCTTCAGCCGACCCAGGCACCTCCTGTTCCCACTGCAGCTTTGGTCAGCCAGTAGGATGTAACAAGCATCATGGATGTAGCAGTTTCTTACAGATTTCTATAATATGTATTTATTTTGGTGGAGAATCTCCATTTTCAGCTCAGGTTCATTTTGTCGACTAAGGGCTACGATTATTCACTATTCTTATATAGTTTTTCACAAGCAGGTATTTCATTTTGTAAAAATGTGATAGATCACTACTTTAAAGTGACAACATATGACTTTATTCAGTTGGGATTGTTGATATTTTTAATGACGTTGCAGCAGATGAGATTGTTGAATTGCACAAGGAGCATTAGTTACATGACTCTTTATGGTCCATCTCTGTCTATGATTGAATTCCACGGGGAAAGTTAGTTTAGTTTAGATAAGCTCGGAGAGACCATCACGACATTACAGAGGATTATAAGATTACCACCCTCCCCTTGCACTTGGTTTAAATCTCCCTGAGGATTACTCACACTTTCTATTTTCACATTGGAATATGGAAATAAATTAATTGCATATGGTCTCCATCAAAAATGATTTAGGATAAGATCATGTGTTTAATCTATTGTAACTTCATTTCCTCCTTTGCTTTAAGATCTAAATAAAGGGTATAAATGCAGCAATGGGCTTTATTTCCACTCGCTGGTTATTGTGTTATCCCACTAAGTTAAGTCCACTGTGACAAGATAGAGTATAGGACAGGAAAGAGTAATGTGTTTGGACATGAAGTTCCTTTATAGTTTTAAATTGGTTTAGCACCAATTTATAATAATATTATCAAGGCTTTTCTTCAATTTTGCTTATGTTTTTCCACAGAAAATAAAAATAGGGCCCCTCATTTATATACTGTTGAATCTGTCAAGCTGAATCCTGCATAATCATGGTGAAAAATGTGAATTCTGCATGCAAAATAAACAGGGCAGACTTGGCAGACCAAGAAACTGTCTGGGTCCCCAGTGAGCAACATGAAAGCCATGCAGACAGAGCAGAGGGGACACATCCAGATGTTGTGCTGGCCTGTGGGGACCAGCCTCTGACAGCGGACATACAGTGACTGAATGAATTAGCTCACATTGAATCAGCTGCCCCTATTTTCTCTCAGGCTGGGTTCTGCGTGGGCGTCTGAATATGTGCAGGCCTTCACATGCTCGAGCACAGAGCAAATTTCTTCTTCTCAATCTAGGACAAGTAGAAATCAGCAGGCTCAAAGTGAGGTGGGGGGGGGTGTTGCTGTCTTTACAATGAGGTTGTTCTGACATTGGGGAATGTGAAACATAAAACACATTAAATTATTCTGTTCTTTTTTTAAGAGCTAATTTCTAATTATTATTTCATTGTTATGGTTCAGATATTTTAAATGTGTCTGCCAAGAGGTATTTCAAAGTCAAAGCTGAATATAGTTTCATTTCTGCCTCCTCAGCAGTTACCACTTAGCATTTGACTGAGACAGTTTTGTCAGCAAACCAGAGAACAGTGAATTCAGTTCGCTACTTTATTTACTTTTAAATATATATTTCTTTATGGATTTTGAACATTGCAGTAATGCCAAAATGTACTGTGTAAGCTACTGTGTAGGTTTTAGGCTGGGTGTGCTTATTGATTTTTCAAGGTTAAAGCTAGAACCATGCACAGACAAATGTTAATATGAAAAAGACCAGAATTAGCTCTGTGTTGCACATTATTATAATTTCTAATGGTCAGAGAGGTTCAACCTTGCTGTCAGCCAGCACTGACTCATTATCAGAGCTCATTTCAGAATTGGTGAGGACACAGACGGCTGCAATATACTCATGATACACTGAGGGAGCATTTTGTCATACAGGTAAATCAAGGCTGCTTTGTGACATATGGGTTGCATTCAAAACCTTTTCAGCTAATGCGGCACTTATACACCAGATGGATATGAAATCTTATGGCTTATCAGTCATGTTTGCTGTTGATGAGGGACATTGTGTCAGAGCATCGGAGGGACTGTTTCTGCTGCAATGTCTTCACGGAGCGGTCTGTCATGCAAACACTGGCATTGTTTGCATTTATTACGGAACATTCCCCAATGCAAGTTCCTTTTAGTCAAATAATTTTGATGCTTTATTTGCTGTCCTGTGTCTCATAAAACACCTGCGACTGAAGAGCAGCCTTTCATCAATGTAGTCACTGTTGCTTTGTTGGAAGCTGCTAGTTATGAAGTTATTGTTTGAAACAAGTAAAGAAGCAGAGTCCCAGCAGAGAGCCAGCTAAACTCACACTGATGGATTATGAGAGAGAAAAGATGATCTGCCAACCTCCGAGCAGATGTGCGTCTGAAGTAGAGTGAATACAACAGAGTTGCACAGAGCATAAAAGCATAAAAATCAGCCCTGTACTCATAAAAAATAGAAATTGAATCAAAGGAAATTTCATAAAATAGTCTTTGATATCATGTTTGATCAAAGCATGGAAAAAATATTTGTATCCTTCACTAGAAGTAGCAATGCTGCAATGTAAAAATAGCTCATTATTAAGTAAAAGTCCTGCACTTAGATATTAAATAATGTATTTAGAAAAAACTAAAGATGAGCGAAATATAGCCTGCTGAAAGTATCAAAAGCAAAACACCCGAGTGTTACATATTACAATCTTGGATTATTACTATGCATGCACAAACATTCAAGGAACAAATTACAGTTGTTACTGGTAAAAGTGTAATTAATTTTAACAACCTTATACACTGTTTGAGCCTTTAATCTATAGCAATGGATCAAAATTAGAATCTAATATCAAACCTTGATCTGCGAAGCCAACAATTACAACTGAAATATGCAGTGTAGTAACAGGTGCAATATTTCCTTTTAAATGTAGCATAAAATACCATGAAATATAAATAGTCTATTTGAGTGAAGTATGAGTATCTCAAAAGTGTTCTTCAGTACAGTGCTTCAGTAAATCTTCTTCTTTGTTTAATGTCACTATCAACAAACATTTAAAATGTAATGATAAGGGTTCATGTTCAAATATTCAAAAAAATTATCTATGTTTTATGTATTATCTAAGTTTATTTATCACACACAAGTAATATGCGTAGTGAAGTGCAATGCGGCATGTCTCTAAAGACTAAAGAAATATAGAGGATTAAAATTCAAGATAAAAAATTCTATGTTAAAAAAGCTAAATGTTCATATGTCGTAAGTGCAAATGTGCAATACGGATGGCAGAAGACAATGTGCTGGACAAGGCCAAGGCTACACCGAGGTCAAAGGGCAGTGTTCATCAGGGCCTGAAGAAATGCCCTTCATTGCATGAATTGTGCCTTTCTTCATGATTAAATTCAGATGAACAGACCAGCACTAATTCTCATTATCTACATAAAAGCTTATAATTTCATAGCAAGGACAAAGACGGTCACAGCAAGAGAATGCAGTGAGTTTTTAACCGCTAGAAGTAGAAATACTGTATGTAATATATCTGTGACGCAGCTGAGCAGTTATCACTCAACAATACCTGAATGTGAAGTAGAAGTGCCAGTCTGCTCTCTCACCTTGTGTAGCAACGCTCTGACACACAGGCTGAGGAATATTTCAGTATAAATCATCATATTTTTTAAAGAGTAAAAACCATAGAGCTTCTTGTTTGGTGCCATCAATTCAACTAAGTGGCTTTTCCACCCACAAGTTACTAAATCATATTCTCAGACAGACACAATAACAAATGTACACCTTAGGTGCTAAACTTGGCTTGCTGACTGCCAAGTGTTGTATTTTGTGGCTCTATAGTGGCTCCCAGAAAGTCTTGCTTTCATTTTCCAAAAGCCCCACAGTGCTTTTGTACCGCCAAAAACATCTTTATGCAGGTCTGAGGTTCTGTTTGTCAAAGTCTAAGATTAGTATGAATTTGAGCTGCCTGAGCTTTTGCACTCTAAATCATCATAAAAATCTTTATAATTATAATTATTGCTACTATTTTTCAATTAAATATTACTTAATGAACGCTGGATTTTGGTGTGTCACGAATAATATCAGTCTGCACTGTAGAGTGGTGCTCTAGCATTGGACTTAT